>NC_041361.1:12550680-12678180 GCF_900634415.1 Cottoperca gobio
ACTCTACCACTCACCTTCTTTTGTGTTTATATTATGATTCGGTGGTTAGATATCACATGAATACCCGTCATGGGGGACGGAAGAATGCATAACAAGAAAGAACACTGTACGCCAAAACAACCAGACACAAGAACAGTTTCTTCCCACGGGCCGTCACTCAGATGAACAGGTAACATCAGTTAAATGACACTGTATATTTTATTGTTTAAATAAACTATTTTTTTTGTAACATGTACATATCGCTTTCAAATATGAAGCTAAGATGAATATACTGAATACACTGAATATCATTACTATAAACTGACATGTACACATGAATATACTGTAGCCTAAATATCCACCATGTCATGAATATAAAGCAACTTGTTCAATATGTTTCAATATGTATTCAATATGTATTCCTGTATATTTGCACTCTGCTAAGGCTGCAACTAACAATTTCTTTCTCAATCAATCATTTGGTCCATAAAAAGTCAGAAAACGGTGGAAAGTGTCCACCCAGTTTCTCAAAGTCTGAGGTGATGTCTTAAGATGTCTTGTTCAGATATCAGTCCAAAACCTATAGATGTTAAAAGCAAAGATAAAAGCAAGAAATCTTCGTATTTGAGAGGCTGAAAACCAAACCTTCTGTCATTTTTGGATGGAAAATGTATTTACTGATTAATCGATTATCAAAATAGTTGTTATATATACACATACAATATATATATATATATATATATATATATATATATATATATATATATATATATATATATATATATATATATATATATATATATGCTTTGATGTCTTTGTTTTCAGTTCTATTTCTATTTCATTGCGCTCGGGACGCGTCTACAAATGTCCGACTGTTCCTGAACGCATCAAGCTGCAAAACTGCGAGAGAAGCGGTGATTGAAGGGGATAGTAGAGCGGCGGCGGCGACGACGGCCATCTTAGAGCTACCGTGGTAACCGACACTCATCTTCTGGATTTTATTTTTATTGTTGGAGAAACATTCAGCCTGACTGACGTGGGAAGAAGAAGGTTGTTTTTTACTTCGTCGCGGTTGAACTCGAAGTCGGGATGCGTGTCCGAGGGAATACACAATTTGCATCCGCTGTCGGACTGGTCCTCGGACTATTATGTGCGGTGGAGGCAGCTAAAGGTAACTAAGCTGGGATTTACATCCCGTTGTGCTGTGTCTGCCTGTCCGCGTCAGACAGGCTTCTTTGTGGCTGGGAAACGTTGGTTGTTAAAAGTTAACGGTTTCTCCGGTGGTTCCCAGCCGTTGAGGGTTACAACAAACGTTAGCGAGGCGGTGCGGTCCTGAGGGATGTTCAGGAACCTGCTCAGGGATGGTCCTCTCTGGAGCCGCAGCGGAGGGATGTAGCGAAGTACTCCGGCGGCAGCAAGTGCATCCTGCGATATTGCATAAATTGTAACCTTCTAATAACTCCAAATTACACTTTGTATTTTTTACAGGTACAGTTATTACATATGTGTAAGCTGTTATAATAAAGCGTGAAAACCCTGAGTGGGCTACTTTGAAGATAACATCAGGGCCACGAAACGACCCCCTTCTGTCATCTGCATGCAGTCTATTTATGGGCACTGGTTTCTGATATAAGATTTATTTTTAAATGTCACCCTCTGCAGAGTTTGTAATATTGTTTTTGTATAACTTCTTGTGTCTGGTACTCCATGCAATCATCTCGTTTTTAAAAAATATATTTGATTACATTTGAATTAAGGCCAGTGACGATATGTTCACTTACCCCCCCCCCCCCCCAACCCTTTTTTTTTTAAGATTCAGTCTTATTAAACCAGACTTTTATTTTTTACCATTAGTAGGCTTAATGCTTGGCTTGGCAACATTGTGTGGTCGCAGCAGGACAGAGTTGCTTTGCTACGCATTGCAGATCCTCTGTTTTGTCGTTGGACTTAATAATTTATTTGCTGTGATCACAGGGTTAAGTAAAAAGCCTCTTGGTAGGTCTGGGCCTACACATGATCAGAGACTATATAATAACTGGAAGTGCAACTGCGCTCTTCATTTGCAATGTCACCGATGGACACCATCACACAGTGAGGAGACATGCCTTTATTTGCTGCAGGGCGGTCCACCTCCCTCCTTACAGCAGCTCACTGCTCAGACACGAGCACCCTCACTGCATGGATATATAGACTGTGTTTTCACGTTAAACTCAATCCACTGACTCCCCCGTGCGAGCTTCCTGTTTCAGGGTGTGTAAAAGCAGGTGCATTAGTCACTGGCCATGTCAGCATGCCTGGGCAGCCACTAACGCTGTAGGCCAGTGTGTGTTGTTTTCTTTTAATGTTAAACCCCGTTTTATTCTCTATGAACAGACCATGAAAGGGATCTAGATACCCATAAAAGTCTGCTTCACAGAAGCTTCTAATCCAGCCATATTTCTTCCTGTTGCCATGTCAAGCAGCTGGGAATGCACAGCTCCTACCGGGAGGCTACCATTTGTAAAGCAGTAGCTTAATTTATTTTTCATCAATCAAAAGGAAAATGCCTGTAGCAGTTAGAATCTGGCTTTTTATGTAATAGTCGAGTGTGTTTGTGAAGTGCACCTGCTGACTTCCCAGCTCTTATCAGTACAGGAGACCTGTGAAATCAGCATCTTGGTGAAGGCTTATCTTTTATTAACCAAAGGTCACTCGCTCATTTTGTGCGTCACCTCTTGTCACATGTAGTCCAGCTTTGCGTTTCTATGGCTTGTTGTTAATTTTATTTTTTATTACCAGCCACCTTGCAGCGGTTGAGATAGCATATGCTTGTCAGTTTTTCCCCCTAGGTTGTTCCTTCTCTGAAACCTCTAGTTTAGTATACAGAGGTTTTATGACTGGAAACAGACCGAGCTTCAGCTCATTCAGGTGAATTTACCAGCATTGGCAGGAGATGTTGTGCTGCTCAGCTATTCACCTTTACAAACATGTATCCCTAATGACGTGGCTGCAACAAAGCTTGAAGGATCGGTTGAAAAAATATGTTTTTCATACACATGGAAATTCTTCTCTAGACTATATGATTCATTACACTGCCAGCAAAGAAATGTCAGTGTGTGTAAAACTGTTGCAAATACATATCTTCTGTGACAGGCCTGTTGAAGCCTCACATAATTTTCAGTTTTTTCTCTTTGGTGTTGGCCATCGTTGTTAAATGTTTTTTTCTTCTGGTGTTTCTCATCTTGTCAATCCCGGTTTTTGTCTCTTGTTTGTAAAGTCTCGCCCATGTAATCCATTTCTGTTATGAGCAGCAGCTGTAGGGTGTCTTCATGTTCCAGAGTTGAACATTAGGTCTGCTGAAATGCATGAGCTTCAAAGACAAAGAAAAGGCTGGCTGCTGGGAAGTTTCTTGGCCCATTCATCATCAAATTAAGTAATTCTAGTTGAAGAAATTGGATGCCCCGCTTTGTGTGGTGCGTTCTCCTCACATTGCAGTAAAGAAGTACATATTACAGTGTTCTCTGCCAGTCGTCCTCATCTTGCATTCATTGGAGAAGCCCACCATTGATCCACCGAAAATTACACGTCAGTTACGGTCAGAGCAATGTATCAGGTCAATATTTTTCTTTTAAAATTGTAAAACCAACCTCTGAGGTTTCTCCCTGATCTCAGCCTCATTAAAATGTTCTGTTTATTTTTGCTGAAAAATACATTAAACATGCAGGAAAATATTTTACACACTTTCTTTATACGTAACACAAATTGCTCTATAGTGTCTTTTTTGTTTAAAAAGATTTAAGTGATTATAATAAATATATTAACTGATTTATCAATTTACTGATCAATTCAGCTGTTGTTTAAAAGCTTATTCACAGGCTTTTCCACCTGTACAAGTGGTCATCAGCAGCTTTATATCACACATGAAACGTATACTATTGATTAGAGGATCCCAGAAGCCAAAATGTAGGATAACCTCCATCTGTTGTAGACCTCCAGATTTCCTATTTTAAACATTTTACACCCCCAACAATCTGTGTTACGCAAGTCATCTTGCTATGTTATGGCAAACAGAAACTATGTGGATGCACACAGCTGACAATGACTGCATTGTTCCTCTCTCCCATGCAGCTCCCGTAACACTGTTGTATGCCATCATTCAGCGCCAGTTTACAGACTTGTTTCTCCTCAGAAATAACATCATTAAATATCAACAGGGTGATGGCTAATGACAGAAAATCAGTTCAGTTCAGATGTTTCACTTTGAACATGTCCTTTGTCATCTGGTAAAACAAAAAATAAAATGTTGGCTGTCATCAGTGCATCATTCTCGGTGGTTTTGATCGATAGGATCCATTTTATTTGATGTTTAATGATCTTCTCCGTAGTGTGTGTCACTACAAGATTCACGGCTTTATCATCATCAGTCATTGGACGCATGCAACTAAAAAGGACTCGGAGTGCACAAACCTTTGCATAATCTTAAACATGTGCTATTTTAAGTCTCATTGATGGCAGCTATGATTTTCAGTCCAGGTTTGTTCAATTAGGAATTTTGAAGGATTTCTAACAATCAGACTAATTTTCAGTTATGGCCTTTTATTATTATAATGTTGTACCACCCTAAACACAAATGCCATCAAAAATTGCGAGAATATTAAGAGTTGTTGTGTGCAGATCATCCACATTTGATTGCAGTTTCACAATGTGTTTAAGAGTAATGGTAGTCGGTGTCGAATATGGCATGCCCACGATATATTGGCGGCCAATTTAAGGAAAACAAAATGGAAAGTCAAAAAACTAAATAATAAGCATTATCAGGCTCAGACTGATATGTATCAAATCTGGTTAAATTGATATCAAAGAAAATTCTAAAATGGTGGAATCAATTCAAGCAGAAATGTGTGAGACCATCCCTCATAGATCTGTCACAATGCTGGGAATCTGGGGGGGGTCTCTACACCTTTATGGTCTCTCTCTACACCTTGATGGTCTCTCTCTCGCATCCTCAAAGTGCCTTGTAACTGGCCACATGGTGGCGCTATCGATGGTCCAACCTATTGACTTGCTCTTTGGGTCGTGGCTGACGTTTACACCTAGTTTATTTGAAATTGGTTATCTATTTGTTGAGATATCTTTCTGACAAACAGACAATCAGGACTGAGATAATGAAGGAACTTTACATTATTAAAGTGAGATTCAAAATTGATTACTGCTTCTGTGGAGCAGTACAAGAACCATTACCAAATATTTGACCCAGTATTGCCCCGAATAACAGTTTGCTTGCCCTACACAGAGGCCCTGTTCGTACAATTTAACTCTTACATTTTTTCAGTATTTATTCAGAGATTTCTCAGAGGAACAAAGGGCTTTTAGGCCCAGACTTCAGGGGTCGGTATGTTGACTAAGCACGTCACAATGTGGTCACTGTTCGAAGGACGCGACTCAAGCCCCTCAAGAATGTGTATATGAGATAATCCCTTCGAAAGTGCTAAATTGTTGAAGCATTTCTTTTTGGTAATTTGCCACTTAGAGCTGGAAAGATAGGTCATGAGAAAACTGGACTCAATTTGGGTTGGTGGTGACTTTCCTCTCATCGGTGCCTTCACGGGCTGAATAGAGTCAGTGAACTATCAAGAATGGGTCATTCAGTTGTGAATATTAAGTTGTGCCAGATGACTGGGAAGTTGTGTCAGCCACCAAGAAAGGGGTTTACATTTATGTGAGCCCTTAGTCCTGATGTTATACATTGGAACTGCAGAGCAAAAAGTAATGTTCAGAAATGAAAACACCCATATCCAGGATTTTAATTAAATTATTCTCATATTGTATAATATGATGGATTAGTTAAAAAGTCTGCTCAATTAAGTTTTTATCACTTACATGAGTGGAATTTTGTGAAGATGATTTTGCAATAAATCATCCAAATCCACAAAAATTGCAATAGCAAAAATATCCTTCCTGTCCACAAATGTCAACATTGAAATTGAATACGATAACTCTGAAAGTATTATCCATCTTGCGTTAATTTTATTGATGTAATAAAAGCCAAAGCATTCAAGTTTTAAATAGATTTAAAATGGTGTTCCTTCCTCCCTTAAGTCCCATTGCTTCCAGGTAAACAACTGGTACTGCAGTGTTATTCACATATGGGAGTGCCCACAGTCTATGGTGTGCCCACATCAACATTCAGGCTCCATGGGAAACAGGTAACCAAAGAGCACATTACCTGCCGCAGGTCAGCTGCGACCGAGTGCCTGCGCCGAGCTATACCCGTCTCACTCT
Organism: Cottoperca gobio; assembly: GCF_900634415.1. Lineage (NCBI taxonomy): Eukaryota > Metazoa > Chordata > Actinopteri > Perciformes > Bovichtidae > Cottoperca > Cottoperca gobio. Next base: position 12,556,921 of record NC_041361.1, read on the forward strand.
CACTGGCTCTTTTGTGCCATTCACACAGAGAGGTGATTGAGTTGCATTCAAGGCTCTGTGACTCCCAACCCCCTCTTCAGAGGAGCACCATGGCCGTCGAGGGTGTGTTCGTTCTGTCGGGCGGTTGAGACTGCGTAGAGGACAAGTAAATGTTGTTGGCTGGCACGGAAACTGAGAGGCTCTCCTGTGTGAGCAGGGTGTTTGGGGAGTAAGGGGCCCTGAGGTCTGAGTTTGCTTTAAAAGAGTCCCTAGAACAGTCCCCAGTCTGTCATGGAGGTGGCTTGCGTCAACAAGCTGAGAAGCTTGTAAGGCAAGACAAACAGAGAAGTGTGCCGTCTGTTTCAGACCGTGAGCAAATTGTCCATTGATTATTCCCGGGCCATGGAATTAAGAGAGCCACTCACCAGCGTGATTGAAGTCTCTCAGATTTGCATGCATCTCATACCTTCAACCTTTTGGCTGCAATTGCTGTTTGTCTCTGTTGGATATTTCTGTCTGACATCAATAAGTCCTGAAGCTGCCTTCTAAACAGCCATGAAGGGACCCTGTGGTTGATGTTAAAAGCTCTCCTTCTGGCAAGCAGAGATTTTGAATAGTTAGAGATCAGTCCACAGCTTGTATTGCCTTCTGCTCACCTACTCTGAGGCAGTTGATGTAAGGGGTGCATTTTGCATATTCTTCTGTATTTAGTTTTTGTTTTCGAAGCTTTTTGCTTTGCTGTCTTTCTGGAAAAACCTCAACGTGTGACTATCACCTGAGCACACTGCCTTCTCCTTTCTAAAGTGTACTGCTGCAGCTAATGGGACATATGAAAAACATCCTGGCAACAGAGAGGCTTTATTTAGTCTCAAACAATAGCAAGACAGCCTGCACACTCTGCTTGTAGACTCAGCTGCCACTTATGTAACCTGTGATTGGCAGGTTTTGCTATTAATCTTAAATTATTCATAATTCTGGGTGATCAAACATTTGCACCAGAGTGTAGACTGGTTATTCAGTCTTTTTAAATCAAAGTTAAACACATGCACCAGCTGCTCAGTATGTGATTTATGTTAACTTGCTAACGTTTTCACACTGTTTGCAGTCAGTATGATAGTTTAATAGGAGGTACGTACTAAATTGTAATCTGCAATCTCTGAGGACATAACCAAATAAATCACCAGGTAATAAAATGGTTGCAAATAGATACTTGAATTATCACACTAAAGTGTTAAGTGTTGCTCAGTAGCTGATCTGCCTTGCAGCGGTCGGCATCTTCACATTTGCATGTACTCAAAGAAGATAAAGGCTTGCAGGCTGTCACACATCAAAAGTAAAATATGAGCTAAATCAATGAAGCAGAGCCCCACAATGCGTCACATGCTTGACACTTGGCTGCACCATCATGATTACGCAACATGCCCTTAGACTTAGAGGTTCCCAGGCATTATCAGGCTTCATCTGATAATTACTGACTGATCATCTGCTGTAGTGATGCTGCCACAATCTGGACAGCTGTGGTGTATTTCTCGGGCTCTCCCAGGGTGACCAGTAGCCTTGTGCACAGTCTGGTATCATCGTATTTGGTTAAGTCTGTGGCAGTAGTGAGGGTTATAAAGCTTTGGGGAGGCAGAATGATTTTATTTGCCCTGTGTGAAGAGGACACATGACAGCAGTGGCATGGAGGGTGAGAGAGTGTGTACAGGCGTTCTGTTGGATCTCAGGATTAGCAGGACCTATTGTGGCCTTAACGTTCTCACAGGAAGTATTTCATCACGGTTAATAGGTCAAACTGTAAAGGTTAGGCTTCAATAAAAGAGCTAAGCAACCATAAAGGGGCTTTGTCTTTGTGTCCCATGTTGAATGGTCAGTGGTGTTACCCCGTTCTTTGGAGGTCATAAAAGAAGTCAGCGATGGCATCACACTGTTACATATGGGCCTCCACAGAAGATGTTTTAAATCCTGAAAGTTTGCTTTGGAGTTTTATATTATTGATTGTTGGTGTTGTTGATGGATTGTAGTTCCCATTTGGGGGAAAATCTAAAGAAAAATGCGTTTCTATGCAAAGAGATGTGAGGCTTATTTAGCCTTTAGGATACGAGACCATCTATTGTCCTGTTGGTGAATCAGTTGAAAGACGAGCAGAAAAGTCGCGTTGCTAATCGCACTAGAAAACAGACTTGATTGCATACTTGTCTTCTTGCATTGTCTACGTTCAGGCATGTTTCTGTGGTTGGTTGAAGTGGGGATAGCTACTGGCTGTTTAATATCACTATTAGTATTGCAATGTTATTTCTGCAAATATGATCCTGACTGATGATGTTGTTTCTTACTTTATTTAAACCATATTCATTAACATACAATATACCCACTTCAAACAAAACCAAGCCAAAAATAAACACACCCTCATTTGCCACTTTGATAGGTAGACCCTATTTATATGAGCGAGGGCAGGCTAATGCCCTTTGAACACCAATATTAGCGCTTACATGCAGGTTTTTTAAACATGGGAAAATTAGCGTGTCCACCTGGATGTCATGTTTCCAGATGTTAGTTAGCAGGTGTTAGTGGGTTTTTTGGCAAGTTGGAACACAAGTTTCTATATAAAGCAACACAGTTACTACAAACTACATACCCAAAATAATCACAAGTTGAATCAGCAACTTTCAAAGTTTCAGCATTAACTGAACATTATGACCTATACTGCAGGACTTTTGTATACACCTGTATTAGTTTTAACTAGGTGCATCTAACAGACTGGCAACTCAGTGTACTTGGATTTATCAACATAACAGTACACATATAAAGTATATTTCACTCTATACTTCATAGGCACAAAACAATTTGCCCATACAACAAGAACAAAAAAAGGCAGCAGGTTGAGAACTCAAGCCCCATCTGTACCCTATTCTATACACAACAAAGCATGCATGATTTTAAGAACCAATTTATTCAAAAGCATTAATGGTCTTTTAAAATATGCACTCTGGTTAGATTGCACAGTGCAGGTGACGGAGACACAGAGCTGATCAGTCGAGGGCTTGGCATGGCGCAGCTTGGCACACACAGTCACAGGGAGTACTTTATCCTTGTCCACCTGTGTCAGAAGTCAGCCATGTTTCTGCTCTCTCTCCAAAATGTTCTTGTTCCGTTTTTCATGTATCCTTTAAGTGTATTTCCCTGGTGTTGGCTGGACATTTCAACTCTTATCATTGTTACTTGCTCATCATTAGACATGCATAATAAAACTTGGCAGCCTCACTTGCCGTTTGATGTCTTGCTCGACGCTTGACCTTGTCAGTGAATGAAGTAGACGCATCCCATTATAGGATTACGTGTCATTGGCTTTATTTGCTGCGTAACAGGATTGAATACCAGATACTGTGTTTCCAGGCTGTAAGTGGGCCCAGCAACCTGCCATCTGCGCTAGTACAGTAAAGGCTTGATATGTGTGTTTGTCCACAGCTTCTGACACATCATTAATTTCTCAAAGGTTTCTTAAATGATTTTATCTTGTGTCTGCTAGATCAGGGCTTAATTTGTTTGGTAGTGGATACAGTATATAGTAGGGTTCATTTGCTGTTTGATTTCTGAGATAGAAAGTTATTTTTTGTTGTTGATGTGGTTCATTCTGTCAGCATGGGATGACATAACCGGCTTAATATATATTATTTAGCAAGAGGCAAACATCAGCTTATTATATCTATGTATTTATATCCTGACTCTATCTAATATTTATATTGAGGTCAATAGTTCCTCTGTGCTAGAAATAGGAAGACAAGTCACTGTAGAGAAGTCCACTCCTTAACCCCACAATGTATGTGGTGCATGAGGGTCCATTCAACTGATCAGTCTGCACAGGAAAAGATGCATTAAATGGAAGTAATGATGTTCCATCTTAACTGTTTATTCCTGAAGGCCTCTTCAATTGTCTTGAAAATTAAGTGTCCCAGCATTGCCTTTTTTCTTTTCAGCAGTTATATTCCATATACAGATATATTTAGTGGCATATTCTCACAAAATCATGATGTTCTTCTTGTCTTTAATTATCTCAAACAGTGTTTTCCCTAGGTTTACTTCTTTGGTTTGGCGCTGTGGTCCGTGCGACCGGGGGTTTGAGGTTTTATTTGTAGTTCCCTCCTCTCCTTTCCTCCGATCTGTGTGTGTGTGTGTGTGTGTCGGGAGCAAAGCCCCGGCCTTCGCAAAAAACAGCGGAGGCGTGAATGTGCAAAGCAACGCTGTAAACACTGAAACGTGCACATAAATTAGATAAAGAACATAACATGCGTTTACGTTATTTAATAGAAGAGCACCTGTTCAATGTGAAAAGTGAGTTGTGAATTTTTAAAAATTAAAATCCCGAAAAACAAAAGACCTTTTGAATTTCAGGGGGGGCGGGGGGTTCCGATGGGGGGGGCGCAGCGCCCCTCCAAGACAATGGTAGGGGAAAGACTGTTAAAGTATGTTGAGAAAGCAGTGTTTTCAATAGACTGTTAAACGCTCCTTATTACTTGGCGCAAGTTAACATTGACCCACATTGTGTTGTGACCTCCTTATGTGCAACATGTGAGGATTTAGCTCTATGATCTCTTTTGCCATTCTTCATGAGATTATAGCTGAAATAATTAATCGTTTAGAAAATAAATCTGCAACAACTTTGATTATTAATTTATTGTTCACATTTTCAACAAAAAATGTGTGGGATTAATCAACATGTGACATCTGTATCAAGTCTATTGGAGAAAATGAAGACAATTTCACTTTACAGTGGATACAACACACAAACACATCTTCTGCAGTATGTCACAGGGATCTTGATCAGTTTAATATGGAATATTCGTTAGACATTAAGAGATTCCTCTTGAATTATCTGCTTTTATGTGAGTGAAGCACTAAGTCGGCAGGTTGTAATTGTTAGTGAGTATGCATTGCATTAGATTAATTGGTTTCTTAATTAAGTTAGATTAGGAAAATGTCAGTCTTTTACACTAAACGTCCTCAGTGCTGCAGTACCATGTCCGTTCTTAGACTGCCTCAAACATTTCAAAGCCCCTTTCCTAATCTCATTCCATCTTAAATCCTAAACTAAAGCCTCCCCTCACGAAAAAACTAAAACTAGTCCCTCCCTTACAATACAGAGAGTCTCTCCTTTATAATCACATACATCTTAACTTGTGCGTAGTGTGTAATAAATCACCCAGTTTCCAAGAACAAAGATGTGTCTGTATTTGTGCAAATAATGTCTTTGTTGCTCTGTGTCAAATGTTCACAGCGCAACAAATGTTCTTCCAATTCACTGCAGGCTTGCAGGGAGATGATGAAGCTATCTTGTCAAAAGGGCCTTGTTGGCAATTTCACACAATGTATTTGAGACTTTCACGCTTTAAATAAAATTGTGCTTTAGATTTAATTCCTGGAAGATTTGTGTGAGTGTGAGGGGCTTTGAGTTTAACGGTGATTTGTGACGGTGGTGCAGTTTGCTTTTGAATTTGTCAAAGGCCTCCCGCGTCTGCCTCCCTTTGTTCTCATACCTGCACTTATGTCACAGTTTGCCATCTCTGAGAATATCTGTATTATCTATTATTTTTATTGATCTGTGATGCCCATCTCAGACCATTGTTGGGAATTGGTCTCTTTTGTCAGACTTTTGTGCTTGACATCACAATTGTTCGATTAGCTGTGACAGTGGTGCATTTTCTTTTTTACAATAGAAGAAATACACATTCTAAAGTAAAACTCTTTTTCTAGTTACTTGCTCATCAGTCAAGGTGGAAATAGATGCTATACAAATGGACATAGCACGTTTTAGATTAAGGGAAATTACATTTAACTAGACAGGAAGGGCACAGGCAGAGATCCTTCTTGGTTAGTTCACGTGTTATCGGTCAGCATTCGGCCGAAGGTTTTGCATAAACCGGCAGGAGCTCTGACAATGCCGCTTGATGTTGTACCATTCAGTGCCGGTCCTGGTTCAGTGCACCTCAGTGCTGAAGGCAATGAGCGACTCTTGAGCAAATGTGAGGCCCACATGTGACCTGGCATGTTACTGTGACAACAGTTACTGTGACTCTGTGAAAGCTAAAGTAGATTATTATAGTAGTGTGGCCTGGCAATCTCTCTAAAGACATTCACTTCACTTCAGGTCACACACCGCTCAGCAAAGACGATTTATTGGGATTGATTGATTCTAAATTGCTGTCAAACACAGCAACTCATTCTTACTAAGCACGGCTTGTGTAGAACAAGATTTAACCAAAAATACTTGTTCTCACCACATTTAGTACATTATTATTTTATGCAGTCAAGCAAATATATTCCAGCCACTAACAATTGTGCAATTATTTAATGCTGCAGCACATTTAATGTTGTTGATTAAACTATTTACTGTTCATCTTGCAACAAACTCAGACATGTAAGAGTCATACCTCTATAAGAACTTTCTCACGTAAAAAAAAAAAATAGATCTCACCAATCCTGTGCAAGAAGCTCACAATTACAATGATTGTGTAATCACTAAGAATTACACTAAATTATGTAAAGACACACAACGCAAGTCATTTGCTTCGCTGAAATTGGATTTGGCAGACTGATGCAAGTCGCCTGAAAACATCATCATCAGGCTTTTGTAGGTTTTTCTTTTTATCTGGTTACTGTTTGAAGCTCATAGTATAATTGTAGCACAGATTGTGTTATTGAACATAAGGCGTCTTTCTATTAGTCAGATGATGAATGCGTAATGTTGAGGCTTTCTGCAGCAGGAAACGGCTGTGGATTTAATTTCACTATGCAAAACATATTTCAATTAGGATTTGACGGTAAAGACTCACAGAGGAAAAATTATTTTACAGGATACTGTGTAACTTCCCCTCGGGGATCAATAAAGTATTTCTTCCTCTTCCTCTGAATTTAAGGAGCTAATGAGAATACACAACTAATTAACTAACTAATACTAACTAATACAACTTTTAGGTGATGAGTATATTACTCTCATTTTCATATGTTGTTAAAATACACAAAATGACATGTCATACATTTATATACAGTGTGTATGTATGTATGTACATATATATGTATATGTATATGTATATACATATACATATTCATATGTATATGTATATACATGTGCCAACAACGTTTGTCTTTGGCAGCCTCAGCAAATGCTTAAATGGCACCAGCATTTTACAACAGAGACACGGTAATTAGTCCACTGTCGATTTAAATAATGTTGCTTGTTGAGATGAATGTTGTGCTCAGAGTGTGTCATTGTGTGGGAATTAGATAAGTGTGGGCTGGAGGATGTGCTTGAGTTTGTAATGAAGCTGGTAATATCGTGCATTTCTAATCATATATCCGTTTTCCACCAGTTTTTGGAGCAAAAAACAACAACAACAACCTTTTAATTCTAACCACGGTTTCTATTTCAGACAGAACAGAAGTACAGTTTGCTACATGAAATAATTATTACACGGTGGTACTAATACATAATCAGTTATTGTGCTCTTGGACAGCGATAAAATCCAAGTGCTCCTTGTCAGTTCTTACTGAAATGGTATAAATGAAGTTGGGAATATGATTTGCTCTTAGGGCATTTGGTTAAATGATAACTAAATGAAACTTATAAAAGCAAACATAGCTGTTGGAAACATAATATCTCAGAAACTGGGACGTTATGGAGATATCCCACTTTTCGAGCTTTGCTTTCCACTACCTGAGATTTCATGTGTGCTTTGCTACTTCTGACAACTTGACTTTAAAATAAAGAAAGCTCCTATATAGCCACTGGCAAATTGTGATGCTTCATAAATGATTAAAGAGATTATTGTTCACCCCAGCTGAATTCATATGTAACCAGAACAATCCTACATTACATTTTGGGCTAAATGCCCATTGTGCTGTGGTTGATGATTTCCTCCCAGTTCATTGTCAGCATGAATTAGCTTGAATTTATGACGTGGCCATATTCAATTTATCAGACAATTTTGAAATTGATCTTCTGAATAAGCATGGGGTGGGGTTTAGGCGAGGGCAGAATGTCTTAACAGAACAGAGAAAATTATTCAAATTCTTCAAAGATATGAGTGTGATTTAATGAGTAAAAAAGTGGAGCTGCTTGTAAATAGGTCACGCATAAAGCAATTATGTAATGGTTGCTGCCTGCAGTCCTTAACATTAACTCAATATGATATTGTTCCTGCACTAAAATTATCATTCCAAAATACAGTTAGAGTTATATGTAGGATTTGGACGCAACTGCTTTTTTTGTTACTTTCTTGCCTTCAGGAAATGTGCTTGTTCAGTTGCGTGTTTCTGTCCCCCACAGTGCGTTGTCAGCTAGAGTTAGCATCCCCTTTGCAGATCAGTAGCACGGGATTGCCATCCTCTACCCTCTTTCTGGAGTGAGCACATGTTGGCTGTAAGAGAACCGCATCTCCCCTGCGTCAACGCTGTTTTCTAAGCCAGCCTAAATATGTCACTCATTGCAGCTTTTTCTGCAACTGCCAGCTACAACAGAGTCCTGTCTGCAGCTGGGATGCTTCCCAGGTCGACTAGCACACAAAGCTGGAAATAGCACAACTACTGCTCCACAAACGGGGCTAAAAGTCAGTGCCAGAGCCTTTATCATCCCTGTGATGACCCTTTTCAAAAGAGTCTTTGTCATGGAACATTACTGGCTATCATAAAATCGTCTTAAATAATTTGTCTTGAGTTTGGATAAATCAAACCATATAACGTTAGTATATAGGATGGAGAATGATGTTCATTGGAGGGTCAGATTGTTACCCCATCAAACTTTACACCGGCTGATATCTGAACAGTCTTGGTCCTCCCTGGCTCACGGTTGGCCATTCCTGTTGTAGCCAATCCTTTAGTTGTGCATGGTGCTTCTAAAAATAATTTTAAAAGCATCCAAAACCTCATCAAAAATGTATGCTAAACTGCACTGGGAAGAAATATAAAAGTCAAAGTAGCAATTTAAGAAAACACAGATAACATTTTTTATTTAACCTTTGTTTATATAGGTAATCTCATTGAGAAAAAGGTCAAGACACAAAAGCAATACGACGTACAAGATGGGATGTAAATTGCTAATTGGCCCCGGTGAGAGAGGAAAAAAAAGTTGTCTCAGGACAGAAATTATTTGACTAACATTTCCTCTTGTCTTTTCTCTCACAGTCAATAAGCACAAACCATGGATCGAGACGACGTACCACGGGATCGTAACGGAAAACGATGACAAAGTTCTTCTGGACCTTCCTCTAATTGCACTGGACAAGGATGCTCCTCTACGCTACGCAGGTGAGAGAGGAGGTTTAATGCTGCTGCTGCTGCTGCTATTCCTTTATGCCCTCAGCTTCATTTCACTTGGAATGACTCATTTTACAATAAATAAAAAAGAAAACCCACGACCGGCTCTGTACCATTAAAGCTTTGAGATTGTGTTTCATGTTATGGATGCAGAAAATCTATTCATCTATGAATAATGTAAAATTCATAGACATTTCAAGGACATTGATGTGTAATCAGTTTGGTAGTAGACTATTTATAAACTGAACCAGTAATTGTTTTAAACAATACCAAAACAAGCTTTACTTAACATGAAAGTACAACCCTAATGTAGGATCAGCATTATGCTTTGAAAGCATTAGTATGGCATCGTTAATATATTCATTAGATTATATAAAGTGCTGCAGGGATGAGTCCTAAAACCCGGAAAATACATTTTCACGTTTTGTTCTACGCTATAAAATACGTCAGTAAACACCCCACTTGTGAATTTTGAAGCTTTTACGTGTCTTAAAAAGGCGTTTGCTAGCTAGTGGCTTAATGAGACTACAGAAGTTGTGAAAGTATCATAAACTTTTGTTTGCCACAGATCTTATTTTCTGCAATAATCCCTTGACATGTCATCCCTGCAGCACTCTTTTTGAGATTAAATGTTAATCATTAATCATTAATCATTTAATGCACTGCTAGCAAAGGACTCGATGGCATTATGCACTTTTGATTTTTATGACATTTCTGTCATACTGACATACATCTGGCTTCCATATCCTCCAGATTGGCCCTTTTGATATCCAGATCAAAATACTCTTTCATGTTTTTCCCCTCTCAGTGGAGAGGTACAATTAATGTACTTTATGTACCAAGGCAGGATTAACTCTGGCTTCAAAGTACCACAGCACTGGAAATGATTTCCCACCATTTTGTATCGCATAAGTTGTGTGATCTTGTGTCTGTTAGTTCCTCCACACTCAGCGCTCTCACTCCACTCCACATGACCTTTTTCTAAAATCTCAGATTACATGTCTGATTTAGCAAGTGAGGCTTTAACATCCACGTGTCAGTCTGTCAGAGGAGATGCCAAATGTAATATTCTTCACAAAGTTAAGTTAAATGTAATTGTTCTCAATAGCTGATCGGCCTGGCAGTTTCTGAGGTTGACAGCTTGAGGAAGAGGCCCATAATATATGAAGGGCAGGGAGTTGAATAATATGCCCATTCTCGGCATGATGTTTGTCTCCTTTCACAGTAAATTAGGATTGAATACTGAGCTTGGTGCTCCCACTTCTTTCAGCTGGGGCTCCCTTTTTGATGAGCAGGGCTTTGCGAATGCACCGCGTGTCCCTGTGAACTAGCTCTCTCGAGACAGAGCAAGCAATCTGGCTTCACGTGGCAGCAGGGGTGACCAGCTCTGTCGTGCCAGCCTCCTTCTAGTCGGTCCATCTGTGCCAATAAACAAGGTTCAGTGTAAAGCTGACCTCGGGGCCAAAGAATCACAGGCTCTCAAGGCAGATTAGTGTGAATATTTAGCATGAATGAGGATTCACTCTATGAGTTTGTGTGTATTACTGAGATCTAGTGTGGGATTAGCTTTAAATGTGTCGTTATTTGTGTGATGAGTTCAGTCAGGACAATTGGAGCTGAAATGTACGAAACCAAAGCTCTTGCAAACTTGAAAATGAGCTCCGTGTTCATGGATGACTGTGCTCTAAAAAAAAGAAGAAGCGAAGAACACAAAGCAGGGAGGTTTTACTGACCAGATCTGGGTTATTTAATTCATGTAGGAACATTAGACGTCCTTGTTTCTGCAACACAGTTCCTGTAAATGGATTCCAGAGAATCGCAACCCGAGCCCGGATAAGCGGTAGACGATGGATGCAGAATATACAGCATATTGATCTATTAGCCAATTATTATTCTCTGATTATAATTCACTGTACTTATTTAGTGCCAGCGGTTAAATTACCACTGCGGGTCAAACCTGTGAAGTCAATACGTAACAATTATTGTGATGGCCTGTGTCAGCAGTGAGAAGCTGAGGAATTCCTGAAGCCCCGGTGTGAGCTGGTCATTAGAGCTGTGGTGAACACGGAGGCCCACAAGTCCCACTGCATGACTGGCCCTGAACAGCAGTCCCTAATGTGAAATCCATTTCTAATTGTTTAGTAGGTGAAAACCAAATGACCAGGTCCAACCCGCTGGAGGCCCTGACAGGGCTTTAAAAACAACGACTGCGCAATGTTGTCAAAGCAACAGGCTTATGTTATGTGAGGAGAAAATGTAATTTAACATGTTCAAATGTTCAAATGTCTTGCTTTTGTAGCATTCTTTCCATTGATCAATCATTCAAACTAATGTCAAATCCCCCAAATCATTTAATTAGGAAATGGAACTTTCTCCAGTAATAAATAAATATATATAAATATATATATATATATATATATATATGGTGAAGTAGGCTGTATATTCTTTTCTACATCATACATTTTAGTCATGGTTTTCTTTGTGGGTTATCCTTCTCCTTTACAATAATTCACTATGTGTTTTCAATTGGGTAGGAAAACTCATAACAATATGCAATAATTAAGATTAGTCAGTGTATATGATTGAATAGTGGCATTAAAAGGGGCTAGAGGCCACCACATTTGGGCTTTTATGGACACATCTTTTCTCTGGGGGGCTTTTCCCCACTAACTGGCTACTCAATATCTTTGTGGATACTGTCATAAACTTCATACTTTTATTTATTCATACTCCCAAATTGCTTCTTATCTTAAAGAATGATTTTTCCCCAATTATTATCAAAGTGAATTCATCAATCCACCAGTTTTCCATCCACTAGTTTTCTCAAAAGAAAGTGTTTTGAGAAGATGAACTTGTTTGAAGACAGACTCCAGAATCTCCCAAAACATGCTGACATTGAAAAACAAGATTTCTGTTGCTTGTAATTGGCTGTTCTGTCACTTGTCACTAGTTGGTTTGTCTGAAAAAGAGTTTCTGAATCATTAATAAAACTGCCAACACTTTGACACAACCAGCTTTACATAAATGTTTTAATACTTCCTTTCTTTCATCTGAAAGACGTTCTGCTTGTGAGAAACTGATGGTGATTTTGTAAGCAAGAGTATATTTCCTTCCTCTTTCCTTCTATATTTCTCTGTGTTTTCTCTGAGCTTCTAACTTGTCTTTTAACTGATCTGGGTTTATCTTCTCTCCCTTCCTTGTAGAGAGTTTTGAGGTGACTCTCACTGAAGAAGGTGATCTTGGGCTCTTTCTTCTGCCTTGTGCTTAGTTGTTACTATTAACCCACTAACTCAAAAAAACAGCATTCACACTTTTACACAGAAACTCCCGCCATGCTCTGTAATCTCCCCATTTGGTTTTCTCGATTTTATGTTTTTCTCACCCTTAATTTTTTTGGACTTCCAACAGCTGGATGAAAAGTGTGATGTGGGGCTGACTGTACTTAGAAATATCTGTGCATGAGACATCCATTGCAGTTTGCAGACCCTAACAGTTTTTCAGCTGTCACCAGGAAACAGAAAGCTGCTTTTAAACAGGAGTTTTCAGTCACTTTGCTGCCATTTTGTCCAATTTAATCCAATCCTTTCAATTAAGAAATATGGAAGGAAAAGCCCATTTTTGACACGTGTAATAATAAAGTAAAAAACTTTAAAGGGCACATAAGATGATTTCAGAAACCTCTTAACACCCATGGCAATTGGAGCAGAAATCGACACTAAAATTGGTCTTTTAAAGAGGATAAAAGCTCTGAAAGAATGTGAACATCTGAAAGGCATCCTCCATGTTTGTGGTGCCTCTCTGTGACCTATAATATCTATGCAGGTACAGTGACTCCTGTGGACTTTCTAACATTAAAGTCTTCAACTGAAAGCTGCTGAGATTGTTAACTAATGCAAACTCTCTCTGCTACGAAGTTTCTATTGTCGCATCTTTGCCTCAGTGGATCTCTTGAGTTAATTCTCCACCACTAATCTCTTCCATTAGCATGGCTGCAGTTGTCATTTGATGTGGATGTCAAGCAAGTTGATATTTCTAACCCCAGTTCTCATCCAGTATTTATTGTTTGAATACTGTTTTTGTAGAAGTTCTCTTATGATTTTATTTTATTTTTGATTCATTTTGCAGTAGTTTTGGGTGAGAGGCGAAATTATACAGGAAGACCTTCTTTGATTTAAGAAAATATATTTTCCGGAGGTGTTGTCTGAGACCTTTTCTGGTTTTGATGACTGGATTGGTCCTTATCTTAATGCTAAATGCTCTATTGTAAATATTTTTATTTATGTTATTGTTTCTATCGTACGATAGGCTGTATTCATTACAGTGTTAAATGATCTTCACTTCAAATACTGTTCTTTATGTACTTACTTTTTGGGCTTGGTTTCATGAATTTGATTTCTAATATCCTAAGTACCCTCGTAAAATGCCTGTCCATATCTTTTCGGTTTCTGCCTGCATGACTGGATGCAATGTTTTCAAGTGGCTTGGAAAAGACACTCTGTCTTCTATGATACTAAATGTCCCACACCCGCTCCCAACTCCCCCCCCCAAGTACTCACCCATATGACAGTGCTTTTGGGCTTCCTCCACAGACACCACCCACCCCAATCTACAACTCCCTGGCACCCAAAACCTGTGGCTGATCTTTTTTTGTTCTTTTTTTTTTTTAATTTTTTTTTTGCGTGAATTTATGGTTTAGTTTTTAACATTATTTTTCATTTGAACAATATAATGTCACACCTGACATCAGTTATTTTGAGCAAACTCTCTTTTGGCTCTTGACGTGTTCAGGTGAGATTTGCGGCTTCAGGATCCACGGGCAGAATGTCCCCTTCGAGGCAGTGGTTCTGGACAAGTCCACTGGCGAGGGGGTCATCCGGGCCAAGGACAAGCTGGACTGCGAGCTGCAGAAGGAGCACACCTTCACCATCCAAGCCTACGACTGTGGAGAGGGTCCTGATGGCGCCAACATGAAGAAATCCCACAAGTGAGTCAACCTCTGCCAGTTCTGAAGTGTCTGTACCTGATCTGAACCCGGAGTTGTCCTCTTGTCTTGACCAGATTTAGTTTAGTTTGTGGAGTGCAGCAGTCAGTGCTGTTAAAAAGAACAGAAAACAGACTTTCTTCCTGAAGAGCTTGTGTTCTACTTAATGTGTTTTGACAGATTCCCATTTAAAAGGGAATGAAGTTTAGTGAGTGACCATACAGTAACTACTCCCTGTAATCTGTAAGACGCTTCCTGTTTCTTCCTGTCCATGAGGTGAGGTGAGAGCGGCAACGATTGTTTGATGAGTTAATCAGTAGAAAATGAAAATGTTCATTGTGAACATTTGCTGTTTGCAGCTTTTTGATGTGAGAATTTGATGTCACACAGTAAAATGAATGTCTCTGGGTTTATTAACTGTTACACACACAATGAGACGTCACCTGGGCTGAGAGACAAAACAAACATTTTGGAGACAAAAGGTTGATTAGTTTCAGACCCAAGAAGAGGTCTAGTTCTAGTCTGGACAAAGAAATCTTCAAATCAATTATTTCTTTGTGAGCAATATTTGACCACCAGAGAGGATAAATTAAACGTAAGACGCCGCAAAGCGCTGCTTGACTTTATTATTATTATTATTATTATTATTATTATTATTATTCCCGGTGCGTCCAAGAAGCAGTGATGTGAGTCACCTGTCAGTCCATATGACTTGTTCACTTCTCTGTTATGGCAGTTTGTAATACGTCAGTTTGAACATAAATGGAGCCGAACACATCATCATAAAGTGTGACAATAGAATATTTTGCTGTGGTTAAACAAACAGCGTTGAACATCCCCAGCTGACGGTGTCCTAACTCAATCCATTTCAGGGCCACTGTCCACATCCAGGTGAACGACATCAATGAGTATTCACCAGTGTTCAAAGAGAAGTCCTACAAAGCCACTGTTATTGAGGGAAAGAAGTATGACAGCATCCTGAAGGTGGAGGCAGTGGATGCCGACTGCTCTTTCCAGTTTAGTCAAATCTGCAACTACGAGATTGTCACCCCTGATGTGCCCTTCACCGTCGACAAAGATGGTAAGAACCTACACCTAGCAGCCTTGTGGTTAATGCAAGCCGCAGTCCATGCCTGAGGGCTGCAATTTTATTGACACACATCACATCGATCTGTGTAAACGCAAGACTTGGAATTCAAGGCAGCCTGTTGCCCTGTTAGACGATGACGGTCTCCTTGAAATGTCACCCGAGTTGGTCATTCTTTATCTTCCTGTCTTATTAAACAAAATGAAAGATCCAATAAAAAAAAGGCATCAGATATCCAGGCTCAGCTGATGTGAAGCAAAAGGAAATGCAGACAGCTGATAATATGAAGAGAACAATAGGTGTGAAGTTTCATAATGTTGAAGGTGAAGGTGCTCAACTGTGACATCTAATTAGTGTTGGAGGTGCAAAGAAAAGAACCTGAGACCAGATCTGATCTTAGTCAAACACATTCCATGACTTTCTTTTAATCACTTGCATGCTAATCAGACTCTGTGTACACATTAGCTCGGTAATGAACTCTCAATATAGCATCTTAAGGAAAAAGATGCAAGTCAAAATATATTACCCTAAAGAGATGTCAATAATACAACACACTTTTAGTTCAGCTTGACAGTAAATCTCTTTAGCAAATACTTCTTTTTGGCAGCTTTTTTAAATAGTTTGTTTTGGCGTGCTGTTTATCTGCTCAAAAGGTTTTGATACATTTTCTGGCACAGCTGCAGCTTTGAAATTGAACAAAGAGCGCTCTCTCCTTTTTTCCTGCTTTACTCAGGCTTCATCAAGAACACAGAGAAATTGAGCTACGGCAAAGAGCGCATGTACAAGCTGACTGTGACCGCCTACGATTGTGGAAAGAACCGTGCCTCCGAGGATGTTCTGGTCAAGATCAGCGTCAAGCCCACCTGCAAACCCAGCTGGCAAGGTATCAAAGCTCTCCTCTACTCGCTGTAGCTCTCCAACTGTTTAGGTGTGTCTCTGTGTGGAACAAAATCAATCCACAGATGCGGAGTTCACACATGATGCCATTGTCAAAAAGGTCATTTCACTCCTTTTAAACCTCAAGGCCTTTTATCATGTTCGTTAGGATTGAAGTACTTCTAATTGAGTAATTACTATTGACTGCTCACAGGTTATCAGTGCTGTGCTGCAGGACATCTTTTATATTATTTCCTCTCTCTGGCTTCGTCTTTCAGGATTCAATAAGAGGATTGAATATGAGCCTGGCACAGGTAGCCTGGCCCTTTTCCCCAGCATGCACTTGGAGACCTGCGATGAGCCAATCACGTCCATCCGAGCCAACATTGAACTGGAAACCAACCATATTGGGAAGGGCTGTGACCGTGATACCTACTCTGAGAAGTCCCTGCACAAGCTGTGTGGTAAGTAAACGCTCCACTGGAAAGGGTTATTGTCAGAAGTGCATCGTTAGAATCTAATTGCCTTTTGTGCTCTTTGATTGTTTTCTAGGAGCCAGCTCCGGCACCGTGGAGCTTCTGCCTGCACCCAGCAGCTCCGCCAACTGGACGGTCGGGCTGCCCACAGACAACGGGCATGACAGCGACCAGGTGTTTGAGTTCAATGGCACCCAGGCCATCAAGGTTCCCAATGGCATGGTGAGCACCAGCCTAAAGGAGCCCTTCACCATCTCAGTGTGGATGAGACATGGCCCCGGGGCCCACGAGAAGGAGACCATCCTCTGCAACTCTGACAAGACAGGTAACGTCGCCGGAGAAGAGAGTTGTCTAAGATTAATTTAGCTTTACCTGGACTGTGTCAAGGTTTCAGTTTGACTTTTCTATTTTAAGAGGAGTTATTGGTTTGGAGGTTGATAACTTTAAAACACTCAATAAACAAATAAACCTACATTATTAAAGGCAAAATAACAAAAGAGTAGCTCGACCCACCATAATAAAGATAGAACACTGCCTTCACTCCCGCATTGATTGTTTCTAATTCAAAGAATATCGCACAATGACAACTACGTTGACCTAAGGTAAGTTTTGTTTCTGATGTTGGTAAAGGTTTTCTTACATGTGTAATAATTGTAAAAAGTCTGCGGAACAAAAAAGGCCTGCACAGTTTAGAAACACATTTTTATTTTTTCATATCAAGTCAAATCACATGCTGAACTTTTATGTGATTATATTTATACAATCAAAAACTACTGATTAGGTAGACACAAATGACTTAAAACGTGTACCATACATTCAATACGTCTTTAGTCTAAATACTGAATCTACATATTAAACACTAAAACTGTGGAGCATGGATATTAGATGTGACGACAGAAGGGGTGAAACAATCATGTTGCACGATCAATTTAATCTTTAGGTTATTATTTGTTCAAATTAATTGTTAATCTTAATATGTTTTACGGAGTCTGACCAGCCACCTAAATAACCTGGTATTGCTGTTACAATATATATATATATATATATATATATATATATATATATATATATATATATATATATAACAAGCACATAAATCTTAATATTTGTACTGTTGGTTCTTTTTTCTTTCTTTTTTTTCTACATGAAATTATTTATTAATCATTAATTAAATTGACTTGCTGTTAGTTGAGAAATTGATTAAGTGTCTCATACTGGATCAATTCTGCGTTAGTAATGTGTTACATTTCACCCAAGGCAGGGATGTAACTAGACTCATAATTTCCCACTATTATGGATACTATACTGTAATTTCCCCAATTATCTTCGATATATCCATCTTCGATATTATCTATCTACATGAGAGGAAGACGCAGCCTTTGAGGTCTGTTAATGGAAGAACTTCACAGTCCATTTGAATTATGTAGATCTATAAGCTAATGCTCTCTAATTATAGCGCATGAAATCATATGATGATATCATTGTTAGATAGTGTAGTAGACTAAGCCTATAGATGCATAATGAGAAATGTACTGGCTGTGCACATGGCTACTGGCTTGCATTCACACATAAATGATTCTCTTCTGTCTAGTCATTACTTGTACACATAATACAATAATACTACAGGCTGCACAAGCTTTTCTTTTATTCTATCTTATTGTTTTTTTAGTTTCCTTTTTGCTTCTCATGGCCTCTATAGAAGATTCAGCAGCTGAGTTTAAAACATACTAATACCAGTAAATGTCTTCTTTTCAGTCTTGTATTGGGGCAGTTGATAAAAAAACAAAAACAAACCCATCTTCAGAATATACACAGTTACATTAACATTAGAGTAGAGCTGCAATGAAGCGTTTAGTCAATTGATTTATAATTAATTACTGTTAAAGTCATTTTTCATGCAAAATTTGCAGAAAATAAGATAAGTTTTCCTGAATTTCTCTGTTTTCTATCATATTAAACAAAATATCTTTGGGATTTTGGACTTACAAAACAAGGACATTCAAAGACATCGCCTTGGACTTAAAGTGGGACAGACATTTTTCACTTAGCTATTTTATAGACCATTCATTATTGATCATTTAATGTAGAAGATAATCGGCAGTCGTATTTCACAGTTTCATACCTTGATCTTCTCGTATTCTCTCCTGCAGAGATGAACAGACACCACTACTCGCTGTACGTCCACAACTGCAGGCTGATCCTTCTCCTCCGCCAGGATCCCTCAGAGGCAGAGAACTACAAGCCAGCCGAGTTTCACTGGAAACTTGACCAGGTCAGCTGCTTCTAATAGCACACTTTGTGTTTAGAGGTTAGAGTATGATGGACTGTGTCACATGTTATATTGCTAACAGTGAGTGAACTATTCACAGTCCCGATTTCAGCTTTTCCTTCCCTCTGTTGTGTTCTTCGCAGGCGTGCGACAAAGAGTGGCATCACTATGTGCTGAATGTGGAGTTCCCCAATGTGTCTCTGTTTGTGGATGGAACTACCTTTGAGCCCTTCCTGGTAACAGAGGACTACCCACTGCACTCCTCCAAGATCGAATCCCAGCTCACCATTGGTGCCTGCTGGCAAGGTAAGCTCTTCAACACATTTTTTGTGAGGAATGCTGTAAAATGAAATAAGCCGTAATTCTCTTGTGTGACAAAATATATTAATTTACAAATAAGTCTGAAGCACAAATGCATCTTAAAGAAAGACGTGAATCTGTCCTGCATATGGTTTCTGTATGTTGCTGTTTTTGGTGGCTAAAAAGGTAAAAAGATGCTTTAATGCTATCTGATAATCTGTTATTATATTTGTTGATTAGAGCATGCATGTTATTTTATTAACTCTTTGTTAGATTCTCAAATGATGCACCATGGCTTCGTATTTAGCATCTGAATCTCTGCTACAGATCCTCAACCTTCCTCCCTGTCTCTCCCTGCTCTCTTGTTTCTGTCCTTTACAGACAATTCAGGACATGACAATGACACTGAGTCAGTCTCTGAGCCCACCTCAGGTTGCTCAAATCTTTCCCTTACTCCTTAAATATGTCCATGTGTCCTCAATGTCCCACCACGTTAACTGCATCCTCATACCATTTAGACTAGAATGATTTCTTACACATTCTAGATGCAGAAAGATTTGTTTGGAGCATGATGTGTGATTTTAATGCTTCCTGCACCATTTTCTTTTTTTTACGTTTTCTTCATTCTCCATTTATACGCTCTTCTACGCTGCAGCAGCCAGTTTTTCAGCTCAAGCTGAGCAGAAATAGACATAATGAGCACAAAACTTTGACCTGGCTGCAGCATTTTGATCGTGCAGGCTCTTATTTCAGAACATGACCTTTGGGTCAGAAGCAGTAACTGCCTCCAGTATCAGATAACTGAGCTACAACAGTACACACACACACACACACACACACACACACACACACACACACACACACACACACACACACTCTGTATGATGGTGTGACCTTGAGATGTGGAGGTCCAGATTTGTCTCTGCAGTGGCGCAGACATACAGTCATTATGGTTCAGCAGGAAGACATCACAATAGTTTCACCTTGCATTCGGCTGGATTAGAACAGTATTAAAATACTCAGTTATAGTAAATTTAAAGGCTCATTATTTTTGTATATTGAGCATTTTGTAGTCTTCAAGATGGCTCCATTATTTTGTGAAAACAAGGTGACTAGAAAGGATTCATTTCACCACAGTAAGGCAGCAGTTCACCCTGTAAGTGCAAATGTTGCATGTATAAGGCTTGTATAAGCTCATCCATCATTCCCTTGTCTCCTTCCCTGGGCCTCGGGCCTTGTAAGGGCACACATACTAACTTGCATGAATGCCATTTACGCCAGCTTTGCACATTGAGACAGCAATGAAATGGTCATGTCTGTGGAATATACACTTGAGTAACTCCTTCTTTTCCATGCGTGTGTTTGTGTGTTACTGTTTCCCTTTCCTCTTCACTATCCTGATTATTCAGGTGGAAATGCTCGAATGGCTCAGTTTTTCCGGGGCAACCTAGCGGGGCTTATGATCCGCTCTGGCAAGCTGGAGAACAAGAAAGTGATCGACTGTTTGTACACCTGCAAGGAAGGACTGGACGTGCAGCTGCCTGAGGAGGTAGCTTCATCTGTAAAGGTGAGAATAACTCAGTGATCTTTGAGACACTCAACGCCAAGAATACTCTCACCTCCTTTCACAGGTAGCATGTGTGTGGATTGTGATAAGTTCAAGCAAAGAGGGATTTGAACAGTTTGTATACGCCTAAAGAGGTTGAAATATCCAGTATTTTACAATATATTAAAATAAAAAGCAAAACTCTTGCCTCAAAATCACAGTCTGTCACCTCGATTTCTTCTCTCAGGTTGAGTTCAACCCCAACCAGTCCTCTCTGACAGTGGAGGGCGACGACATTGATGCCTTTGACAAGGTCATGCAGCACATCTCCTACTTGAACTCCCGCCAGTTCCCGACCCCTGGCATCAGGCACCTTCGCATCTCCACCACCGTCAAGTAAGCATCAGAATCCAAAGATACTTCACCAGCGGTTATCATGTCATGTCACCTCATCTGTAAGTCGGCAGCAGACCGACGTTTGTGAAACGGGTCCTTTCTGCCTAATAGACATTCAAAGAGAGTTTGTCTGTCGGCTCTAAATGTAAGGATGGTTTCATAAGGGGGAAATAAAGGTCAGCAGTTTTTCATATTTTCCATAACAAAAAGAGTAAACATAAAATCTGTCCTGCAGAATGAGGAGCTGTAAGATCCTGCATTTTGTTTTTCAGTTGTCTTTGATGTAGATTTCATTTTGCAACAATGATGTATTCAGAGACTGAAATTTGAATAAGAACAACACAATACGTTCACAGATGATGTGTTGAAAAGATCGTATTATGTTCCAGGTTTCTGCTGAGTGCACTCTAAGATCAGTTCCAGTTATTGTTGCAGTTTAACATTACTTCTTATTTGCATATCCACAAATGTGTATATGTTCACATCAACACTGAGTTTTTCTTGGTGGACTGAGAAATTAGGCCAATGTATGAATTGTCCTTACGCTTTCAGTTTCTACCTGTGAGGGCAACTCTCTAGCTGTTGGTGCCAGTTACACCTAAACAAAAGTAGAGGACGCACTGTAACATTTTAAGTTCACCTGTTTACAAATACAAAGCAGTCGTTGTGTCCCTTTCCTTCCTGGTATTTATAGTTCTTACTAGACACGCTACAGTGAGGAAAGTCGTGACAACACCGGTGTCACTGATTACACCGAACATTTTACAAGAAAGTATATTTGTCTCGGAGCGCTTACTTTGATCTTTAGCGTTAGATTGTCTGTGTGGCCGGCCTCTCCGGTAAAGCCTTCGCTGCGGAGCCGCAGTTTTCCAACTGCACACCGCTGCCCCCTGTGGGCCGCGACCACTCTGTTCTCTGAACGGATTAATACCAAAGGTTTAACATCATTAACATTATCAGGTTTCCTACTAGCATTGGGTTTAAATCCGAAATATTGCCAAATAGGCGCTTTTGCTTTTCGCTTTGACACCAAACACTCTGACTCCTGCGACTCTGTGCTGCTGCTGTACGGAGCAGACACCTTCTGTTTATGATTGTAGTGTCCGTCATCCGACTGTATTGATGCACACAGCACACAGTTGCAGTCCTGAAATAGAGTTTCAAAAAATTGCTCCTTAGTCCTTTCTATCAGGCCAATGTTACTGCTTCACAGCTTTTAGAGACACTCCAGTTGTAATCTACAAACTCCCATGATTGTAGTCAAGACGGCTCAAATGTATTCACTTTCATTTGTCATGTTTGATCTGAAGCCAGAACAGTCAATCTCAGCGTTTAGTCTTTCCCCATCACCCTGCCTGAACCGGACATACATTAGAGCAGGGGTCCCCAAACTTTTTCCTGTGAGGGCCACATAACTTTTCCCTTCTCTGATGGGGGCCGGGGTCAGTTTGTAACAGAAAAAGTGTGACGATCGATAGGGGTGCCTAAACGTAAACATTTATTGTTTTCCAGAAAGCCACACATAACCAAATATTAATAACCCTTTCAGGGATCTTCACAGAAAAGAAAGTCAGGAAATAAATAATACTATTTGTGAAATAAATAATAACCAAATAACCCTCTCTAAAGTTTCACTTGTTCCAAAAGCAGCGCAAGTTTCACCTCAAATGCTTTTATGTGAGAATACATGTCGCAAATGAGTTCCCCCTGGCCTTGTAGCTGCAAGTTAAGGCTGTTCAGCATTTCTGTCAACTCTTCCATGGTTTGGCATACTTTGCCGAAAATATCCTCCCCCGCTGTAGTCCCTTTGAGACTTTGGAGGGCTGCCAGCTCCTCGCACATCTCAAAGTTTGCGCTAACTCCACGAATAAAAATGAGCAGCTGCGCTGTGTCTTGCACGTCCGTGCTCTCATCCAGTGCTAATGAAAAAAAGTCAAATTCTTTCGTCTTCTGCTGCAGCGTATATACATTACCCCCGATTTCTTCAATGCGTCTGGTGATTGTACTCGCCGACAGACTCACGGCATTAAAGACATCTTTCTTCTCGGAACACACCTCTTCCGTGACAGCATTCAAACATTTCTTGACAAACTCCATCAGTGAAAGGTTTACCGCTGCTTGTTATCAGTTGAGCAACCCGAAAGCTGGCTCGAACGGATGACTGGTTCAGCTGAGCTTGGCGTACAAATGTATTCTGCTGAGCTAATAGTCCACTTTTTAGCTTTGAGAGTTTGTCTGCTCGCATTTGGCCTTGCAAGTTATCATACTTGTCTTTGTGACGGGATTCATAGTGTCGGCGCAGATTGTATTCTTTGAATACCGCCACCGCCTCTTGACAGATGAGACAAACAGCCTTTTCTTTGCATTGAACAAAAAAAGAATCGTTTGACCACTGCAGGTTAAATACCCTGCATTCTGAATACATTGTTCTCTTACCTAACCTTTTCGCCATTATTCCGTTCTATTTGACAGGGGCTAGTCTAGGATTCGCGAGGCCAGACTGAAAAAATAATCATAATGCGTCTCTGGTATTGTTCAGGGGGCCGGGCCAAATGTGGAGGTGGGCCGTATCCGGCCCGCGGGCCTTAGTTTGGGGACCACTGCATTAGAGGAACATTAGAGGAAGCAGGTCACATTCAAAATGCCCCTTTTGTTTTTCAAGGCAGAGGGAGAACCAGAAAAAAGACAAAAGATCCAGGTTCCCAGGTATTCAAACTTAAATCTTCCCCCAGATGCTTCAACGAGGAGTCCTGCGTAACAGTGCCCGATGCCGAAGGTTATGTGATGGTGCTGCAGCCCGAAGAGCCCAAGATCAGCCTGAGCGGCATCGACCACTTTGCTCGCAGCGCTGCCGAATTTGAGAGCCAGGAAGGGGTGACGCTGTTCCCCGAGCTACGCATCGTGAGCACCATCACTCGCGAAGTGGAGGCCGACGCCGAGTCTGAAGCGGCAGAGGGAGCTGATGATGACCCTACAGGTGAGAGAAATACACATATGTTAACCCCAGATAATGTTATAGGGAATTTGTAGATATAGCATCGCGATACACAATGATGCCCCGTCTGTTGCCTTATACATATATGTTGAGGATTATGCCTGGAGGTCGATGGGATTGGATGGACAGAGCGAGAGGGAGGGAGAAAAGAGATGAGTTGTTTACTACTTAATGGGAGGGGCAGTGACCAGCCAGCCATCTGCTCGTTTATGAGCTAAGACGTGGGCAGACAATAGACGTGACACAGATACGGGGAGATGCAATGTCCTGTGGTGAACGGCAGGCCATATGGGACAAAAGCACTTACTGAGATCTGTTGCTATCACCTGCATCACCCTGCACCACCTTCCACGGGCAACAAACAAGAGATGTCACAACAGATGACTAAGAATCACAGATAATTAAATAACATTTATTAATTGGATAATAGCAGCATTCTGGGTAATGTAGGCGGCAGAATTCTTGACACAGAAGAATGTATTGAATAAAAAAGTACATATCTCTGGTTCTGCTGCATATATTTTGATCCTAAAAAAATGCAATGCTAAATGAGTGGAGTACTCTTTTAACACTAACAACAAGTTTACATTACAGAACCAATGGATCCTACATTTGAAAAGAACCCTTCAACTCATCATTCTGAATCTTTTCTCTCCATTGTTCATTCAGTCCAAGAGACAGTGGTGTCAGAAGAGATCATGCACAACCTGGACACGTGTGAAGTGAGTGTGGTGGGAGACGAGCTGGACGGGGAGCACGAGGGTCTGGAGGTGGACATGTCCCAGCTGCAGCAGCACAGCCTGGAGATGAGTTCCTCTAACCTGGGCCTCGTCATCACCGGTACAGACACAGAGCACATAGCAGCGATATAATGAAAGCTTTGCAGAAAAGATCTACTTTACATAAACAGAAAGTTCTTACATGTAAACAAATAAAAAGTATGTAACCATTCATAATGTACATGTGTAGGTATTTAAAGTTTAGGCACTTGAACTGTCTCTCAGGGTATCTTTCTTCTTTTCTTTCTCTTTGTTTTTGGTACAATACTGTAAGATTTATTCAGTGACTTAATATGTACGCAAAGAATACAAGGAAAAAAGAGAATGGCACTTAGTGATAATAAGTAAAAGAACATGTAATAGAAAGAAATACATTTTAAAAACACTGATTTTAAAAAAGGGAAGAAAATTGTAAATGTATATAAAAAAGAAAACGTGCAGGACAGAGAGTTGTATTACGCGAGCATAGCTAAGGATACATTTCTAAATATCTTAAAAACACATGTTTTTACTAACTATTCCACAACAATAGTCTACTTAGAGCTTTTCTGACACTTTCTGGTGACTGCTGATCGTATTCCTCTTTGACTCGAGCTCCCCTCTGTGTGTTCCAGGTGTGAACACCATGGCCAACTACGAGCAGGTCCTGCATCTTATCCATTACAAGAACTGGCACACCGAGGCTCTCTTTGACAGGAAATTCAAACTGGTCTGCTCCGAACTCAACGGCCGCTACATCAGCAATGACTTCAAGGTCGAGGTATGACTGAGCATTTGTCAGTTACGTCACAGAACAGTGACGCATTCACAGAAGAGTCCAAGCAGCAGTGAGCAGCAGGAATGTAACTAAGTACATTTACTCAAGTACTGTACAAGTACAATTCTTAGGTACCTGTATTAAACTTGAATATTTCATTATACTTGTACTCCACTACAATTTAGAAGCATGTATTGTACTTTTGACTCCAGTACATTTATTTGATCACTTTACAAATTCAGATTATTAATACAAAATATATTATAATTAAAAGCTATAATATATATGATGCTGAAAAGTGCCATTCTTTCAAGTATATTTTGATGTATTTGTACTTTTTCTTGTAACAGAGTATTTTTAAATGGTAATATTGCTACTTTTACTTTAGTAAAATATCTGGATACTTCTTCCACCTCTAGTGGTTTCCCAAATGTTACTGAAACCTTCTTGTGTCTCTTCACAATACTTGAGCTACATCTAAAGAGGAGATCTGTTGACAACTGATAGTATACATGTGTGCTTTTGTTTTTTATTCTTTCTAGGTGAACGTAATCCACACAGCCAATCCTGTGGAGCACGCCAACAATGCCATGATGCAGCCCAACTTCATTAACCCCGTGCATCATGCCTCTGTGGATCTGTCCGGTCACAACCTGGTCAACGCTCACCAGGCCTCAGGTGCTGCAAAATGTCCTTTGCAAGACTGTCCTTTTAAAAAAGAAATCTACTGAAGCATTCATTTTGTTAAACAAGTCATCGTCACAAAAACAAAGAATGACTTTCAGTTTTAGTTCCACGCAACAAATTCTGCTGCAGCACTGACTGTTTACGTTTGTATACATGTAGAGATTGTTTATATATTGCTTAAAAACAACAATCACTAGAAGAATCGTGATTCAACTCGGTCCTTTTTGCCCACTGAAACTTCACCCTATAACAGCATTTCACTCACACGTTCAAATTAATACCAAACATCATAATCACTAGTAACTAGTAATCTGCTTAATTGTTGTTGCTGTAGAATAAATATTTGGCCTCTGGTGTAGCAAGCATTGCTAGAGATGGATTACAAACTATTAACCAGAAGTAGGGCACGTATGAAAACACTGGTTGTTTGCCCTTTTTTTTTTTTAATGGCACAAGTTTAGGGATTACACTTGAGTGCTGTCTGTGACATCTGTACACGCTGTGGTCTGAACACAACCTTTTATTTCCTGGCTTCAGTAATCCTCTGGGCTGTCAGGCTCTCTAAGCCTGCCACGCAAAAGAGAAGCCCTTTCCTGCTAATATAGGGCAAAGTGGAGCTGGTTGGAAGGAGACAGACAAAGCTTTTTAAGGAAAGACACACCTAGAGCTGCCGCAAACATTCGTCTGCACTTCACTAAGAAGCCGTTAACATCAGCGCTGTTGCACCATGAAACTAAAGACCTGGAAATGCCCTGTGAGACACGTCTCCCCACATGAAGCTGTAACAGGGTATTTATGTTTCGTATGTGTGTTTGCTTCATTGCAGTTGTTCCCAGCGCTGCCACCGTTGTCATTGTGGTGTGCGTTAGCTTCCTGGTGTTTATGATCATCCTGGGCGTGTTCCGCATCCGAGCTGCACACCAGCGCACCATGACAGACCAGGAGAGCGGCAAGGAGAACGAGATGGACTGGGACGACTCAGCCCTCACTATCACCGTCAATCCCATGGAGGTAAAAACACACAGGGAGGCAAAATAAGTGAAAGTTTTTCTGGTGATTAGCCAGAGAAAAGCAGAAACAGAATTTCACTTCTCAACTAAATGTGGTCGGGTTGCAGCCGAGACAGCTTTTCACCTGCTAATGCTCTCTGGGTGATGTTGTGACTGTGGCCTAGTTTCATCTGAGCTCTTGTGATTGGCAGCCCTGTGGTGATGGGGGACTTGGTTAGAGATATTTATGGAATGTTACCTTGCTAATTAAAGTGGCAATAGACACGTTTTTTGCTTTAACTTATCATTGTGGAGTAAATATTGGTTGCACAATGTGAGAGCTGTAGAATACTGACACCATCAGCGTTTAGATTGGTTCCCTATAAGCTTCACTTTCACTATGCAATTCTGTTGGCTCCAAAAATCACTAAAAGTCACCAGATGATGCATTTCATTGCATAAAGCTCAGTGGTTGTGGGGCGTCCCGGTGGCTCATCTGGCAGAGTCCACGGCCCTTGTACTCGGGCTCAGTCCTAACTGCCTAACCTTTGCTGTATGTCTCATCCCTTGTTCTGTCTACATCCTGTACTATCTAATAAAAAGGCATAAAGGCCCAAAAAAGAATATTTCTAATAATAATAATAATAATTACTTATCTAGACACATTTGAAGCAGGATTTTAAGATGTGGTCCAGATTATAAAAGTTAGTAATGGTTTGAACGTGTGAAGCTGTACTCATGCAGGAGCAGTTTAGAACTCTAAATATATCAATTCTTGTGCCTCTTCACAAACAACCCCACCCTCTTTCCCAGACGTACGAGGATCAGCACAGCAGCGAGGAGGAGGAAGAAGAGGAGGAGGAGAGTGAGGACGGAGAGGAGGAAGATGACATCACAAGTGCTGAGTCAGAGAGCAGCGAAGACGAGGAGGGTGGAGAGCCGGAGGACCAGCAGGGGGCCAGCAGACAGCAGCAGCTGGAGTGGGACGACTCCACCCTCACCTACTAAAACAGCACACACACACACACACACACCAACAAACGCATATAACACTAAACACAAGCTCAGACACACACATCACCAAGTCACACTCACTCAGATCCTCACACACACTCCCACCCCCCTACAAGGAGCCATGATGTAAAAAAATACAAAAAAGCTAAACAAAACTTCCCTTCTGCGTATATATGGTCAAGGCTTTCCTGTTGTTATCTTAGTGGTGGTACTCAGTGTAGTGTAGTCATCACCGGATTGCTGATTTTTACTGTTTACTTTTTTATTTATTATATTTTAATTCCCAGGAAAACTTGGCCTACATTTGTTCTGAAGTGTGTGAGGAAGCCAACCCTGCACTTTTTTAGTTTTTCTCTCAGACGTAAAGCTATCAAATGGAGACTTTTTCCCCCCCTGATGTATATGCTTTGCGTAATGCTTTTAGAATGGTTTGCCGCTAATCTCACGTATAGCTTTGACTTGAGTTTTACTTGACTTGTAGTCCACAGTGAAACAAAGCGACGCTTTCAACAAGTAGAACGCCTTTTCTTTTCGCTTTTCTTTTTCAATTCTTTTAGTGCATGAGGATATTTGAAAAGTCATATGTGTAGAGAAATAAATTGCTTTTTAAAGATTTTGTAAATATAAAGAAACCATGTAATTAGTCGATGTGTTAGTGAAGGCCTACTCAACGGGGTCCAATATCTAAAATGACGCAGTTCGTAATGTAGAATATTTGTGTCACACAGGCTGTAGCATGTTGCTAAATTTCCGCAAAAGCTTTTCCATCATGCTTGTATAAAAATGTCTGCTTCTTGATGAGAAACCCAGGACTGTTGAGCGGAGGTTTCCATGACAAAGTGGTGTCCATTTTGTCTTTTTTTTTTTTTTTTTGCAATGAGAAAAATCATTTATTTTGCTTTCTCGTAGGCGGGACTGGTGGATGGTTTTAGCTTCATACATTGCCTTGCTTTGCTTGCACAGGTGGCAATGCTCTACTCCAGGCGTCAGTGTATTTCATTCCCAATAGATCTCACTGTTGTACAGAAGGGATTTTCTTTTTGTTCAGAGTAATCATACTCAGAGAAATGCTAATGTACAAATCGACATTTCGTGTGGAACGGTACAAACACGAGGCCAGCAGGTACCGTGGGGCTGTGGATCTTGAAATATGGGTACTAACGTTTCTGCCAGTGTATCTGGACAAGTGGAGAGATTTCCTCAGCAGCTTTAAAAGCCTTGTCCGTATCCCGGTCCTGCTGTGCTGACAGAAAGTAAGGAGGAAAAAGCCCTTCAAACTACGGAACGAGCAGAGACGGAGCTTTAGTGGAGCCTAGTTGAATAGTGCAGTTGCTGCCATTTTATTTGGGGGGAGAGAAATTAAATGAAAATACTTTTCAGGATTGCTTTGTTGCAAGTTTATTTTCCACGGCACGGCTATTTAACCTTAAATAATAAAACGTAGATGCATTTTTATACCAGTTTCCTATTGCACAACATGCACAATCTTTATCTTTAACGGAGGTTATGACGGCATAGTCTGCGAAAGGGAAACGGTTTAAAAATGTATCTTTTAGTCTGAATCTTAAATGGAAATATTGTTTTGCCGTAGACCACTAGATTTTATTGTACATGGAACTGTACTGTAGAGTTGTTCTAAGATATTTGTTTACATTTGGTAAACTTATTTTCCTTCTGGTATTAGTATAAAGCTTATACAATTGATTGGGAAAATGTGTCCAACCTCTATCTCCTCTCAGACACTGTTGTCCATCACTGTTGTATATATCTTTCACAGAACCAGATACAAATGTACCTTCACACTTAACTACTTAGTGTTTGTCTCATGTTTTTTTGGGTACCAAGTTAAAATGTTAACATTTCCCAAACCTGCATTAATTAAAGCAGATCAAATTTGGGGCATCAAAGGTGAACGGAACGTGGCATTATCGGGATTAGAGATGTCGGTGTTTTTGAGTCTCATATTTTTGCATGTAATTGTATTTTCAGAGGCCAAAATTGAATTCAACAAAACATTCAAGGCTCTTTTTTTGGAGACAGTTTCCAGGATTCTTGTGAGGGTTTGAGTCGCACCGTTGTGTTTCTTAAGTTCAATTAATTTATCATTTTAAGAGGTTTGTGGTTGAAATGTAGAGAACAGTGTCCCCTCCATGATGACTCGGACTTTTGATAAAAAAAGGGGCCAGGTCTGAGCCGGCTGAGATGGGAGTGCCTTTTTCCGATCATAGCGCAATTAGCAGGTCTAACAAAAAACACTCATCCGTGCTCTTTAATTTGTGGCAATTTTTGTTTTTTATTTGTATTTGTTTAATGCTAGATTTCTTACAGAGCTGGGGATTACATTTTGTTTCAGTTTGTTGTAACAATAGTCCACTGCTAGTTTTATTAAAAGTGAAAAAAACGTTTTACATAGATGTCATGTGTCCATGTTGATGTGTAGAGGAAGTAGATCCATATTGTATCTTCTATAGAAATTGTACTAAATCATTGACGGAGTCCACCTTTCAAAAGATGTACAGTACATTATGAAATTGCTTTGGCAGCATACGTGAGTATACTGTTAACTGATCTATTTGTGTATAGTGGAAGGTCATTTTGAACAGTGTCCTATTGCCTGAGTTGTTGGGAAATGATTTTGAGGGCAGCATGAAATTCACAAGAACCAGAGTATAAGCCTGTCGAAATTCTCCGTTTCATTACATCAAACACTTAATGTCCACATTTCATCTACAATTTTAAAGTACAATGCCATGGGTCACTGATATGTGCACACTGACTCAAGTCAAGTCTCCACGGTGACTCCACCACCTCCAGTTTTCTGGGTTTAATGGTTTCCGATCAGCCCCCCCGAGCTAAGTGTAAGTTGGTTGACTTGAATGTCACTGCCTAACAAACTGAAATGCAGCCATACTGTAATAACACTAAGATTTAAGGGGAATTTACTTTGCATGAACCACAAGTTTGTGTACGTTCCATGTGGGGTTGTGAGACAGGAGACGTGATACACTACTGATTCTCAGATTGTCTGTTTCACACGTCCACGACACTCCAGATATATATATTTTTCTTTTTCTTTTAAAAATGTGCTCAAAATGGAAGGTGACGATGTTTTCAGAACGGTTGAATGCTTCCTTTGTGCTTGTTGGAGCTGCTCTCACTTTTCTACCAATTGAAAGGCAAATTGTAGTGAAGTTGATGCTTGCTCGTAAACAAAATAAAGAACGATGAGATGGGGTATAACTTCTGTCTGCTCTCGTTTTTCTTCGATCATCACTCACTGTGCTGTAAGTGTGTTAGACTCACTGCTGGTGCTGCACACCCTGCCCGGGCAGTGCAGCTGTAAGGGTTTTAAATCTTGAGCATTAGTGTCCTCTGGTGGTGAAAATGTAATTATCTAAAAGCCCAAAGGTAAAAGGTGAAACAGAATTCCACAGATAAAATAAATCACACTAAAGGGGTACTTGGAGCCGCTCCAAAATGTAATAGCTTCTTCCTTGGCCCTCGCCACACCCTTACACCAAGTTTCAAATCGCTCCAGCATTTTTTCCGTCATCTTGCTGACTTCAGACAAACACACCGAACCGAAAACATAACCCCTTGGCGGAAATAATAAATAAATAATACAAACACCGTTGATTTTTTATTTTACTCACATTCAAAGAAACGGCTTCAAAGCTGAATATCAATCATGATGCTGTAAACATTTAAATAGGTTCAATGAGTCAAATAGAAAAACAAAGCAATATTGAAGTTGATTACTGCAAATGTGTAACTGCAGTTTATAATGCTTAATAATCAATGAGTTCATAGAGGGTGGACAAAATAATGGAAACACTAGACAACATACAGATATCTAGAAGCTAACAAAGTGTAGTCCTGGCATATTCTCAAATATTCATCCGCTCATCCTTTGTTTGTAACACTGGGGATCATTTTGCAGAGTGAGGTTTGCATGAACATTTAGCGCAGGCTGCATCTGGTACTGTAAATGTACATGTTCACTGGCTGTTAAACATCCACAGAGACCGTTAATGTTTAACAGATGGCGACTAATCCACCCGGTGGATTTCTAATCACATTGCAGACAAACTGGCCAAAGACTCATCTGATCATATTTTTTCAGTCCAGATTGGTGCTGATTTCACAGAGTTATGCATCATACTATGTTTGCACTGGATGAATGCAGTAACCACGCAGGCTTATAAGGAGTGTATTTTATTGAGACGGACGGATTTCAATCTTGAGAAGAGGCCACAGTTGTATGTAATACTTATTCTGCCACGTTTACATCTATTCCTGCCATGTGACTCGTTACTGCCATCCTCTTTGTCAATATCATATTTTGAATGTGTTGTCAATTATTTTTGAGTCATTTAACAATTATAAGTTCTTTGTGATTGTCAGATATGTTTGAGCTGACACCCTGCTGCGTATTGTGGAGTCCCTCCTGCATACTACATATACTTTATGGGTACTGCATACACATTGACTTACTAGTGTTACTGTCTTTGTAATGTGTACTTAAGTTACTTCAAAGTTCTTTTCCGTGTGGTATTTCTGTTATTTTGTCCAAATCCCTGTGAACAGCACAGTTTAGTTAGAATAAAATTACATCTTGAATATTTGAAGCACTCGTGCAGGAAATCAACAATCTTAAAAACAACTCAGCAACCCAGTAAGAATTACAGCACAAATCACAGCAGAGTCTTTCTCTTGCACTGCCTGGACTCTTTTACATTCATGTACATGTCTTCATATCCCACAAAGTCACATGATTGTACCGATAACACATTTGTACACCTCTGGACAAATAAAAGACATTTACAAAGGTTGAGGAGTATAAAACAATACTGTTAAAAACGTATTAGGATACATAGCAACACCTAGAAGTGCATTGATTATTTACAGAATCGATGATAAATTGGCACATTTTTTAAAACATAAACATTTTGTAGAATTACTACGCTTTGGTTTTCACACCAGAGCTAGCTAAAGCCATAATTTTGTCTTCGGAGCCTGAAAGAGAAGGTAAAACAAGGTAAATAAAATCTGAATGTTCATACATAAACTTCTATGGTTAAGCATGTTAAGGATTTATTATTGTCTCGTACAGGATTGCACAAGGAAATGTAGTTGTAGCCTCCTCCACACTACACACACAGAACATGTATAAAGACATATTCAAAATATTTCAATTAGAATAGAAACAATAAAATAGGAAATAATAGAACCAATTATATAAAAATAGCACTAAATTGTATTAACGATAAAGACATATATATATATACAAAAACAATATATACAATGATGTGCATTATCAGTGTAATATAAGTGTTCTGAATTATAGTGTAGATAGAAAACTTTGGTTATATCACAAGTTTATTCTCACCTAAGTTTGCTGTCACTTTTTCAAACTGGCTCAGAGTAGCTGTAGCATTTTCGATGAGAAATGCGTCATCCTCCGAAGTGAGCTGTCCAGAAACACAAACCCAAAAAAAGCATCATGTTTAAGCATAATTTAGCAACTGGTCTGTCTCTCTATAGACCGCTACATGACTAAAATAAGTTGTGTGGACTCATGAGCACAAGTCTCTGAATCACCCATGGAAAAACATCACATCTCTTCTGTGAGCGTTCCTCACCTTCTCTCCAAGTTTTCTCAAGGCTGTGAGGATTTCCATTTTCTGCTGCGTGTACACATCCCGCGACAGTTTCCCCACCATGACATCTCGGTCCATCTGTGCAGAATATCACACACTAGTACGGCAATTTTCAGACCAAGAGACAAACGGATAAACACTATGGAGTGATTGAGCAGTTGGATGAAACATATACAACTGTGCATTAAACAAACACAACAATCAGTGCAAACCTCTGCGAGTCGGGTTCGCAGCTGTCCCGGCTGCTTCTTAGCAAAGAGTCGGATCACCTCTGGAGTTTTGAAAGCTTGGCTGATGGCAGCCTGGGTTGCCTGGTAAAGACATAAACATTGACAACATTGTAACACTTCACAACTCACTGTTTAAACTGGATTATTTTAAGCTACTAGTTGTATAAACTGTAACCTCTTTAAGTCACCCTTATTACACAGTAGTTGCACATCATCTATTGATCGTCCATACCAGCTGCATTCCACTGAGTTCATCCACAAGTGTCATGTCTCCTGTCATGATCTTCTTCAGGGAGTCGTTGAATTCACTCAACTGTTCCAAGGTTTCCTTTTTTGTCTCCTCATACTCTTCCTCATCCAGTTCTTCTCTGGAACAATCAAAGAGAGGATGAGAAACTAACATAGACACAGGAAGGTGTGTAGAAGAAGTACTTTCTGGCAAAGACCACTAGATCATTACTTGCTAGCTTTAACAGCCTTTAGTGAATTTAAATGATTTCATGAATGTATCTATAATGCACCTGCACTCCTCTAGATCCTGCAGCTGCTGCATCAGTCTGTCAAGTTGCTCTTCCATGTTTTGCCTCAGTTTTCCAGTTTCTGATTTCCCGCGAGAAGCCATGCTCAGTTAAAATCCTATTTCCTACATATGGAGAAACACAATAAAACAGTCAACATAAGTGAAACTTACTGGGAGTTATTACCAAAGTATGGCACAATGGTAACATGTATATGTGCCCGAGCTCAATATCCTCTTAATATAACACATTCATTCTCAGCAATGTATGTTTTTCTTGGTCAATGTGTTGAAATGACCCACAGCTTTTAACTTACTGGTGTTATACTCCTCAAAATTGCAGACAAGACATTTTTCTTGACTGTTGACATTGATATCGATATCTTATATTGATTGTTACCAACAGCCCTTACCTATCGCTTACAATGTTAGTTTATATCAAGATACACACGTGCCATGGGAACATAGAGACAGACAACTTAAAGTCAACCTAGTATGATATTTAGATTTGATCAGAATGTGTTGATTGGTGTTGTTGGAGTTATCATGACAACAAAACTGTTCAATATTTAGGGAGACGTCAACTATACTGTCAAGCTGTGGATTGACCTATTTGCTAGAAGCTCAAGCCGTGCTATACATATACATACATATATATATAAATATAAAACACTTTGTTGTTTAGTTAGCTGAATAGCTAGCTAGCATGCTAAAAGAAAACATCTCACCGGAACTCTCTTTGTAAACAGTTGTGAATCAGTCGTGCGAGGAGTTAAATATTTGCACCAGCTTGAAGAATATACAACACAATCAATTAAATAATTCAATTGGACTTCCTCAGGGGAAAAAACACTTGCTAGAAGGGTTACAACATATGTAGTGTTTATCAAGGCGTTTGTTGGTGTCTGTGGATTTGTGATCGTGAACGCAGCTCAGCAGTGTGGGTGCGGCTCTCTTCTTCTTGGTCAATTCTGTCCAATCAGATTTATTTTCAACGTCCATACAGGAAGCAGTTGTCACATTACTGCAACCCAGCTGTATCTCTGTTTCTCCTGTTAGTACGATGAATATTAATATAATGTATCTCTCTCTGTGTCTGTTAGAAAACAAACGCCTCCTGTGTTGTCATGACAAGTTTGCTTGAGCACCTGTACCAACTGGCAAGCTCGCGTTGTTGCTTGGTTACATATGAAGCTAACGATTTAATGGCAGCGCTAACGTGAAATTAAGCTAAGCTAACTTCACAACATAGTTTCGTTTTGTAACTCTTATCACATAGTCATTTACTCTAGCGGATACAGAATGACCCTTTTTTTATTAAACCTGCCTTGCCTTCTCGAAAAGGTGGTGATGTCAATTTGTTGGATATAAATTGTGATAACAGAACAGTTAGTCTGGTTTTTAAACCCAAAACATTGGGAGACTTCAACTCAGAATACCATTTTAAAATAGTATCAGCAATTGACCCTTTTAGTAATTTTCTACACAGAATTAAATTTGAAGTTGATCTTTGCATCTTTTGTCCTAATTTGTTTTGGTCTGATATTCATAATTGGTTGTTATTGAAAATGGATCATACATGTGATCCAGCATTCTTTGTTTTCTTCTCCATATGTGCTGTTGTAGTGTAAACACATCCCTAGTATGAGGCATGGACGGCCAGAATATAACCAAAGTGGTCCTGCTGTCCTGCGGGTCCTTCAACCCCATCACCAACATGCACCTGAGGATGTTTGAACTGGCTCGGGATTATCTGGAGGACACAGGTTGAGTGAAATGAATCATTTTACAAACTGTTTTTATTTATGTGTAAAGTAACGAGTAACTATAGCAGTCAAACAAATGAAGTGGAGTAAAAACTACATCATGTCCCTCTCAAAATAGTTGAAAAAAAGGTATTAAGTAGAAGCAAATGGAAATACCTCAAGTACCTCAAAATTGTACACAAGTACAGCACTTGAGTACAATACCTGGTTATATTTCACCATTGCTAATTTCCACTAGAGGCAAGAACATCAGTTAAATCGTTATTTGAGTCAGCAAATTATCTAACATTATTCCTTTTAATTAATCATAGAGGGCTAAACAATTAATTAGGATTTTATCAAAATCACAATATGTACTAGTGCAATATTTGTTTAAGGCAAACTATGTGTCAAAATCCCATTTTGAGTTAAGTATTGTGGGGCTGCAGAGATGTTCTGGCCCACAAATCATATCTACAGACATAAGAAGAAAACAATCTTTGTTTGTTAAAGATACTCGCAAAACATCACACCATGATTTTTTATATATTTTCAATTAAAAAGAGAATAATTATGCAAATACAATCATTCCCTCCAATATCTTGAATATATTGCAATTTCAAAATCAGTCAAAAATAATCGCAATAAGATATTTGTTTACCAAATTGTTCAGCCCTATCATCATATGAATTTAGACTCATGTGTAGCTAAAACAAATGAGCGGTTTACTGCATCTGCTGTGCCATTACTGTACACCATGTGTTCACACCACTTCTTTAATGTCTCAGGTCAGTACAGGGTGGTGAAAGGCATCCTCTCTCCGGTGGGTGATGCCTATAAGAAGAAGGGTTTGATTGAGGCACACCACCGCATGGAGATGGCCAGATTGTCCACAGATAACTCAGACTGGATCACTGTAGATGCCTGGGAGAGCTTGCAGCCAGATTGGGTGGAGACATCCAAAGTCGTTCGGTAAGTTGTCAATTCTTAAGCCTTGTTATTGGCAGAGCCTGTGCTTACTACCTGTGCTCTTATATAAGTATAAGGAAATCTACCAAAGAATCTTAAGACATGACATCTCAGACATTTCAATATCCTCAATCAGAGTTTCCTTGCTTGATGTTTTCTGTATTACTGTAATTGTTCTTCGTCACTCCACGCCCACTCATCAAATTTCTTATCAACATTGTAATGACTAAGGATTTAAAAGCAGCGCCGCTAGCAGTTTAGTGTTCGTTGTTATCGTTAAATACAAGTGATGAATGGTGGCAGTAAGTAGTGTCTTAGTGATGTCGGCTGACATTATTGTAATACTTGTATCATGTCATCTGTGCTGTTCCTACATGCAGTGCATACAACTCTTGCAGTATGATGACAACTTTTTAATGTTCAGTGTCGCACAGGGTTTATTTTTGCTCCGTAAATGTAGCACTCTTGAAGCTTTCTGTTACTCGGAGGTAGAAAACTGCATTTATGTATTTTACACCAAGAGGAATAGAATGATCCGTCTCTAAATCCATTATCACACATGCATTTAAAAGTTAAGGCTTTAAATCAAACTCAGACCTGATATGTGTTATTATTGCTCATTATGGCCCAAAAAATGACAAAATAATTGACATAAAATCTTGCAGAAGCAGAATAGGGATTTCACCTACTTCCAAGGTGCATGGAGAAGGGAAGAAGCAACACTTGTAGAACAACTTTATTGTTAGACCAAACAAAGTTATTCTCAAGTGTTGCTCAAGTTTTACCTTTTCATAAAACTCTTGCAGACATGTATTTTTTAGATATTTTATTGTTTTTTGAATTGCATCTGTATTGTTCTAAACAGCTTTTTGTTTTTTTAAACATTTGTCTCTAAAAGCAAATGCTTGAGCTGATAAAATGTTGACACTGCTGACAAGTTTCTACCACAATGTGGCAATACAGTTCCAGATTGTGAAAAGGAACTATGTCGTAATAGAATTGGACAGTTTTAGTTGCATAGATACGTTTAGAAAAACCGCACTGTCATCATCTTGAAAACTTGAAGCTCATCGAACAGGTTCTGACTTGCTGGCAAGATAATTATTCATATGAATCACTGAATCACCAGAACCTTTCAGTCCAAACGAGAAATTAAAACTTGGATAAAGTCCAAATAATTAATTTTGTCTGTATCCACTTAGGCATCACTATGACGAAATGCTTGAGGCAGAACAGAACACCGATGATGTCGACACAGTAAAGTACGCAAAAAAGAGACGCATAGAGGAGAATTATGAGGGTTCATCTCGTCACAAAAGGAGAGGTAGGCCAAGTACGATTGTGTAACTTAAATATTGTTCTTTTCAACTTCTCCCTTTTCCTATTACTCATTCCAGACGAGTCTGATCCTGCCCCCACTGTATTCATGCTTCATTTTATTCAGTTTAACTCATTACAGGGGACAATGGTATCGGGGTGTGTGATGGGTGACACCCAATCACATCACCTACAGTAAAGACGGGAAAGATGTAAGACAGCCTCAGTGCAGCAGTGACACATATACTACGTGGTTTTATACTTTTATTCTTCACACTAGTGACAACTGTCAATTTGAGTTTCTGAAGACTTTACTTCCTGCATTCTGGTAACTTTTAGACAATAATAAGTGAAACACTGAAACAACATTTCATTTAAATTTAAAACAGTAGACTTAGGGTCTAAGAGTCG
This sequence comes from Cottoperca gobio, assembly GCF_900634415.1. Classification (NCBI taxonomy): domain Eukaryota; kingdom Metazoa; phylum Chordata; class Actinopteri; order Perciformes; family Bovichtidae; genus Cottoperca; species Cottoperca gobio. Next base: position 12,596,207 of record NC_041361.1, read on the forward strand.
TAGGGCTTATACACACTGTACAGCGCCAGAAACAGCTTGTGATAGGCAAAAAGGAAAAAAGTGGGAAAAAATGTTATGAATTGGGAGAAGTGTGACCCCGAGAGAAAACCGGGAGAGGGCAAAGAAAAACAGAACTCTCGTGGAAAAACTGTGTCAATGGCCTCCATCATAACTAAACAAAGAAATGATATAAGACAGACTACATCTGTTTTAATATGCTGTGTTTGATTATCCCATTGTGCGTTTTATGTTCTCACTCTCACTTTTTATTTGCTTTTATTGTTTGATGTTTATTTTCTGATTAAAGCACAGAGTAATCTAAAGAGTTTATCAAAATAAATCTTATTTGTATGTCTGTCTTGATGCTCAGACAGCCCTCAGCTAATGTTGCTGTGTGGGGCCGATGTCCTGGAGTCCTTCGGGGTCCCCAACCTGTGGAAGCAGGAGGACGTCGCTGAGATTGTGGGCCACTACGGTTTGGTTTGCATCTCCCGCAGCGCCAGTGACCCCGACAAGTTCATTCACCAATCAGACATGCTGTGGAAGTATCGCAAGAACATCCACGTGGTCCGCGAGTGGGTGACCAATGAGATCTCAGCCACTCACGTGCGCCGGTCGCTGCGTCGAGGTCGGAGCGTCAGGTACCTGCTGCCAGAAGGCGTGGTTGATTACATACATGTGCACGGCCTCTACAGCACTGAGAGCGAGCAGAAAAATGCAGACGTGGTTCTCGCACCCCTCCAGAAATACACGGGGGGCTCCTCAAGCTGAGGATGTTTACTGCGGCAGAAAGAGTGATAAGCTGTCTACACTAAGTGCTGTATGTTCACTATGAATCTAAAACTATTTATATGCAATTCAGACTTCCACCCGTGCCTACTGGTGAGCTACAGTACAGTCTTTTCTAGTAATGGGTGGGTTTTTTAAAGAAGATAAATCTGCATAGACTTTACTGAGTGAAGTGATTCAGTAACAATTCATTTAGCTTGTGTGCGTGGAAAAGTACAATAGTCAAAAACAATAACTGAGCAACTGGCTGGGAGGTCATCTTAATCATTGCTACTGTAGAAAATACATCTGGTGCGTGGTTATTGAATTAGGGATTCATACTTTTGTGAAGTAGTCATCATACAGTGTGTCTGGTATTCCATGACATTATTTTAATCTGTTTACTTGCTTTAGCTCCATGCTTCAGCATACTCTCTCAACTCATCACATTTTGTGTACCTAGAGCAGGATTTGTTCATTCACTTCCTCAGGCAAAATCAGGTAATGTGCTTTCAACATGTTTACTTGCTAGTGCTGCAGATTTGATTTGTATTGGTTTGAAAAAGAATAAACAACCCTCTTTGTTTTCCACCTCGGGGGCTTTTCGTTTGTACGAATCACGACGCTATCGTCACACAGATAAGAAACTCTTATCATCCTCACTTAAAGGAAGTTCCAAAGCAACACCTTCTCTGTTGGATTAAAATCTTGTTTGGCATCAGGGGTTAATTTATCTTTCAGGTTTTTATCACTGACAGAAAATAATGGCTGAAATACCAAAATGCAGCCAACTAAAGACTCATTGGGAAAGCAGTGAGTTGGTGCTTTTTTATTGTTGGATTAACGGTATAAGATTGCCTTAAAAAACTATAGTATATAGTATTCAAACTGTTAACTGGGTTAAGATTGAGGTTGGTTCTCATAACGTCACAAACTCATGTTCATCTTATTAAACAGTTCATGTCTGTGAGATTATTCACATGGAGAGTCATGGGTGGGAAACGACCTTGACAAAGTTTCCCGCATTACATGTGAGCGGTTGACGTGCTGCTTCTATGAAGTCACGAGGAGGAAGAACTATCTTAATGTTTAGACAAGCTTTGTGTGTTTTACTGAACACAGAAGGTGTGTCAATTGTTTTCCAACTGCCTGCCAGCACAACATAATTACAAATGTCTGTATTATTTTCCTCATTGCTCAGATAGGTGTGTCATTTTACCAAAGGTAGGAGGTCATCTTCATAAAAACAGCAGGTGTTTGAAGCCAGGGGATGTTTCAGATCGGTAAAACTAAAAAATAGGACTTGTCTTACACAGATATTTCTAACCTCAACAACAACAAAAAAGAAACCTGGGAAATAATTTCATTTAAATATGAATATTAGGTATTTTAGCATTGTGCTTATCCGTATAAGGGATTGATTTTGTGTGGATAAAGTTTTAATACAGAAAGCGTTTCAATTACTATATTTAAACAGTTTCTTGTATTGTGATGGGATAAAGTGCAAACAATACCAAATAAGAAGGATCATAATTCATTTTACCTTCTTACAAATATTAAATCAATCTTAAAGATTTTCATTTAAATAAAAGTCACGATCGTCGAAGGAAGTAACACAATGGTGATAGAGCCTTTGGCCCACTGATGAAAGTATTGCAATATTTATATATTTGCAGTATTACAATCTGGGAGTCTGTGCTGACATTCCTGGGAAAATGCTGTACTTATAATACTCACAAATAAATGGAACTATGCAAACAATACTGAAAACTTGAAGTAAAATTCCATTATTTCACTCAAATAGAAATACTACATCAAGCAGGATTCATATCTAAAGGATTACCACTTTAAGGTCAACATATGTTTCCTTGTGTTGCAATTAATGTGCGACATCTGATGCAAATTATGAAGTGAACTGTGTGGTGAGACCAGTCTGACATGTCTGCCCCTTCTTCACACTGGCACTGAGGAGTGCACCTCCCTCACCCTCACATGGTCCTCAGGTGACAGGGAATGAGGTGAAGGCACACCTACCTTTACACCTCCAGGTCTCTCACAAAACAGCACAGTCTGCTTTTCATTACTACTCATACACACACGTCTCAGGAGGAAAGAAGGAATACAAAAAGGTCATCAAAATGCCAGCCAGCCTCTATGGTACATGGGACCTCATCAGCAATGACAACTTGGAGGGCTACATGACAGCACTGGGTAAAAAATGTACCACATAATTTAACTTTGAAGTCTGTGAAAAGGTTTATTATTTGTTATTTTAAAGGCCCTTCTAGGTACGACATTGGAAGTTAGCAGAAGCTATAAATGCTGTGATACACTGCATTGGATAATTGTTGTACAATTCTCTATGTGTATTGTATGTGTCCCTATCAAATAATCAGTAAATTCAATTCAATTAATTGAGATTTCGGCATTTCTATTTCTTGGTTTGAGAAAACTAATCTTGTTAAATGTTTTTAAATCCAAAAAAAAATAATAATTGGAAGGCAGATTCCTTCCTTTTAGTTTTTGTCTCCTGTGTTTTCTGTCTGTAACGTGTTTTTGTTTATGCAGCAGCCATTGAATAGAGCATTAAGTGAAATACTTTGCCACATTAAATTTTGTGCTTTTGTAACAGTGCTATTTATGGTATGCATGGGACTGTGTGAGGGAGATAGTGTGTGTGTGTTTGTAGTCCGTTGGTGAGTTCATGCCCCAGATTTGTACTCTGTTTACTTAAGGAAAACACTTCCTCTAACATTCCAGGTATCAGCCCTTGCTTACGAAAGATTGCTCTGAAGGTGAAGATGAGGAAGGTGATTGAGCAACAGGGGGACCAGTACACCATCAAAACTGTCAGCAAGATCAAAAACTACACCATCTCCCTCAGAGTGGGTGAGGAGTTTAAGGAGTTTACCAAAGGACTGGACAACAGAAATGTCAAGGTGAAGATAAATGGCTGATGAATTGTGTGTTCAAAGTTAAAGTAAGCATAAAGATTCCAAGTGGTTTGTAGATCATGTGTGTCTGTGTGTCTGTGTGTCTGTGTGTTTAGATATTTTTTTGGCATGTTCACCTTTATTTGATTGAGGACAGTGTGGAATTGATGGGGGGGAGAGAGAGAGGGAGGGGTACTACATGTAACAAAGTTCCCGAGGCAGGAATCGAACCTGGACATTGTGATTATATGTTCATGTTCTGCTGGCTACCAAAGCATTTTAAACGGACTGCTAAACCTGTTCTACGGTTTAATTTCCACTCTCTCTTCTTCTCTGTCCTCTGTGCAGTCACTGGTGACATGGGAGGGAAATAAACTGGTGTGTGAACAGACTGGAGAGAAGAAAAACCGGGGCTGGGCTCACTGGATTGAAGATGACAAGCTACATCTGGTAAGAACAATACACTAAACAATACAGGCAAAAAAAACGTTTTTTTATGCAATGTTCAAGTTTCAGAGTTTGGGCTATTTTGCTTTTATTCACCAAAGGTTAGCACTAGATAATGCCTCATTTGCATATTTAAACATAACATTTTAACTTAAAAATGTTACCCTATTCCTCTGTAGTGTCTCCCCTTAACAGCATAATAAATAAACATTTGTGTGACCTACCCTCAGGAGCTGTACTGTGAAGGAGAAGTCTGCAAGCAGGTTTTTAAGAAGAATGTGAACGAGTGATATGGAATGAAAGTTGATTTTCTGGAGAAGTAACTTTGTGTTGAAAGGACTCGTGTGTTAAATACACAACTCTAAACCCTGAATAACAAAAACACACTATAAATCAAGTGGTATTTCTTTTGTAATCTGACTTCAATGCTCAGTTCAGGAGTAAATGTCTTTCCTGTCAGGGTATGGATTTACACCACTAGATGGCATCACTGCATTATTGTTTGTACGATACTTCTGTCTACACTGGTCTCTAGCTAAGTGGTGTTCGGCCTCAGGTAAAATGAAAAATACTTTGCATCAAGCCTGTTTTTTGCTCCTTTAAGATGGCTTAAGACTCAATACAGGCTCTGTTTAGTGCAAACTTTTTCTTTCCTTCAAATCTCTTTTGTCTGGTGAGACGAATTTGAAATGCCAGATTTTCTTTGCATTGGCTTGGGCTGGCCATCTGACATTTGGCTGAACTATTTGGAAATTCCTCATTCTTGTAGATACATTAATACCTGATGTACAACAGAAAGTGAGTTGTAGGATATGTGGATTACAGTTGTATATGAATTTTGTATAATAAAATGGGTTTTTGAAATCTAAAGTGGCATATTTTGTTATTTAATCGTTTGTTTTTGACATTCCATCCTCTGTAAAATAAACAAACGCATCTTTCTGATTGTATGCTATCAGGTCCTCTCACTCATAGGTCTGGCCTGTGTTATTATTCATCCCACTGGTGATGGTCGAGGCAGGAACTGTGTTATAATAATCTGTAATATAATACAATGGGGCTGTATACAGTGGTGGAATGTAACAAAGTACATTTACTCAAGTAATGTACTTAAGTACGAATTTGACGTATTTGTATTTTACTTGAATATTTCGATGTTATGCAACTTTATAGTCTACTCCATTTCATCTTAGAGGCACATATTGTACGTTTACTTACTTTTTCAGATTACAGTTTTCATCCTTCCTGTCCAGTGAAAGCCAAGTCACCAAATTTGGTGATATTGAATGTTTGGGATAAACTGAAGGATGGAGTGTCCCTTTATGGGTTGAGAAAATTGAGAAAAAACACAAGATAAATAAACTATTGAAAGAACTCTCTTGGATCAAAATGTATCATCACAAAGATGAAAACAGGGTTGTATCTCTGATCTCATGAAAAGTAGACTTTTTAGAGATACGTGGTCCTCACAGAACAGTGACAAGGCTACAAACATATGATGATCTTATAGAATATGAGGCATTGCAGTAGTTTAAGCTACCCAACTGTAGGCTGTATAAAGGAGTTCAAATTAGCACAACCTTAAACATCTACAGCAGTGACATGCAACATACACAACAATGCAGCAGTGATATTAATCTAGAAACGTCATAATAGTAAAACACTGACAGGGACATTTTTTGTACCCTTTGCTGATAATACTCTGAATACACTGAATGTAGATAATCTGCCATCTGTAGCTACTGGTGCCTTGACTGGTACTAGCCTCCCAACACCAGAGGTCCAAAAAAACCTCTTTGTAGTGACCTTGTTATGCCACACTGACTGTTAATGCACACTGAGTTTAATGAATAGGCCTACATACAATATGTGCTGTTTATTGTTTAAGAAAAAGCGTTTAAGAGCCGCTATGTGGCAGTCAATCCACTGCAAACCAGGAGAATATACACATTTATAACCGATGAAATATTACATTTATCTGTGCGACACAGTGAAGCCTCACACCTCCCCCAGTAGGCTCTTAGGTCACGTGACATTTGTGTAGAACCAAAATGGCTGCTGTTGTATTTTGACGTATAATAGCTAACTGCTTTTCTTTTTGTTTCATTCTTGGTATAAAACTAGCAAACGAAAGACTTTTTGGAGGAACTGTATCTTGCCACCCTCCTTATACTAGTGTCCTAGTTTTTATCTTGAAGACAATCAAGACTGACACTTATTTGTTGACCCAGTTGGACTATGCATATTTAGTTCTAATACAGGCTAGCTAGCTGGCTCTGGCTGGCACACATCAAAGCAGTTGAAAGTGAAATAGCTAGCTAACCTAGCTGCGATGGAGGAGTTGAGCGCAGATGAGGTAAGGCGACAATGGGGAAAAAACGCTCAAAATGTGTGCCGAGAATTAATGCGTCTTTATTTTGCTAACATTACGAATTAGACTTAAATCCCTTCCTTTTCTTTGTACCTCATGTCAAATGGTTTTCCACTAGTCGACTTGAGATACTAGAGCTAGCTCAGAGGCTAGCATAGTCTAACGTTAAACTGAAGAAATCTGTCGGCGACAAAATCACATATTTAACGTTGTTTCAACACCAGTATAAATAAGTGTGTGCTATATAACGCGGTCCATACGATGTTTATTTAGCAGAGTCAGTTGAAAATAACCAACTGAACGAACAAGGTTCATGTTGTTCGTATGTTTCTGTCACCGTTCTAAGTAACATTCATTTAATTTAGCCGGAACATAATGCTAACTAGCTAATGCTATAGAGGTTGTGCACAATCTGCTCCATGGATTATATTGCTTAACATTTAAAACGTGTAAACGAATGTAAATACATTGAATTATTTTCCACTGGCAGGTGGTTTCTACGTTTTATATTTTGACAGATGACGTTACATTTTGTGTACTGAGTTGATTTGGCATATTTTTCTACGGTAAGCTAGCTGACAGTTGCTAACGTTGTTTTGCTAACAGACAAAAATTAGCCTGCGAGACGACTCAGCATAAAAAACACACCGGGCCACCATTGTGCAATCAACTGTGGGCCGACAAACAGTTATGTGGCCACTGAGCTGTTCCCCTTGAACCTCTCATAATATTTTATAAAGTGTTATTTCTTTGTCACCTTGTACCCTTATTCAGCTAACGGTACTCTATCAACTCGCAATACAGCGTGCTGTTCATTTACTATAGTTATGGTCTTTTGCCGAGGTGCACGATTGAACACGATTAGTGCTACATCTGACTTTGTTCGCAATGTAGGTTACACTGTATATATATGTATATATATATATATATATATATATATATATATATATATATATATATATATATATATATATATATATATATGTGTGTGTATATATGTGTATATGTATGTATGCATTTATTCGACAAGGCCTTTGTGTTAAATGTAAGACAATGTAACTGCAAAACCACTGCTTCAATTATTTGTCTTTTGTTGGTTGCTAATGATCAACGATGGGTAATGGAAAAAAACATATCTGCTTAGATTTCTTATCTTATCCAGGCTGATTGTGCCAATCATTTAGCCAGAGATATAAAGAAAATATATTCTATCAGTTAATGATCAATATACATTTCAACAGTCCTGTTATAGAATAAGTTAATTTTATGAAGAGTTGTACAGTGAGCTTTCAGTGAATATGTAAATGTGCGGGTATATTCATTAAAGATCCGCAGAAGAAGATTGGCACGACTGGCAGGGGGACAGACGTCACAGCCCAGCACCCCTCTCAGCACACCCCTGACATCCCCACAGAGAGAGACTCCCCCTGGACCCCTCCCTGGACCCTCAGGTGCTGCACCCCAGCCCCTGCCACCAGCTGCCTCTCAATCATTGGGGCTCAATGTCCACAGTGGTACCCCTGCCACATCCCCTATGGGCACCTCCGGTATGAATTGAATAACATCTACAGGTTTTAAGATGATTGTGCCAGTTTGTCATAATTACTGTTGGTGCAAGTAATACTTTAGGTTAAATTGCTGTTTTTTAGGATTGATATTAACAACAGGTCAGGATCCAGTCAGCTTTCTCTGATTATCTCCATAAAGTTATAGTTGTTAACCTCTTTTGTGATCTTATCCCTGACCATTGTCTCTGAGGTTTGGAAGATAAACAACCTTGGTTGTTTGAGTTTGAGTGCAACACTGAAAGGGACCTTAATATTTGTGTCCTTGATATTCGAACAGCAAGATCCAGTCATACCCTGTCCCTGAATGACAATAACTCAAACAGCAGCAGCTTGTTGTGATTACCAGTGTCCCTGTGCGACACAGTGTAGGCGTATAAAGTGAGAATTGATGCTTTTATGCATTGCTCTAGAAAATACACCAGTAAGCCATGTATGGATTGAGTGACAACTTCCTTACATTGTTTGTTGGTATGCGTAGATGTGGTGTTGTTGCTATACGTAGAGGTGGTATTGTTGCTATACGAGGCTGCCTTTTAATGCTTGTAGCGCCAGTGGTACTTTTCATAAATAGTGAAATTTGTGATTTTTCTTCTTGACAGTTACCACAAGCCTTCATTGCATGTAAATGCATTTGTTATGAATGTTATTTTTCCTGATACAATCAGTGTATACACTTTTTATTTAACTCAACTGTTAGTAATGATGATTATTGTTCAACTGGGAGTGAGTGGTTAAATCCAGCCCTTCACCCGCAGTAAGATCCTGGTTGTTAATCAGCTTTCTCTCTACCTGTTTGCTTTAATCAGGGCTTATGAAGGTATGGCACACCATGTTGATCTTAAAATCGGCAATCTGAGCCTTTACTTAACCTAGTGTGACCTGAAAATGTTTTCTTTAATGTGGCTGCTTAAAGCTTATAAACAAAGTTTATTAATAGTGCGATGCCATATCATACAAAAATGAAATCGGAGGCATTATAGTATGATTGATGTTTTGTAAAAACAAGAAAATATGACAGACTAAAGTCAGAAGCTGCACAGGCTGCACGTATACAAATATAAATGAGCCATAAGTTTTTAGATGACACCTAGGAGATGAAACTGTTTTTGTGAACCTTATCTCCTCTGGTAGGTGTGGATGCTTCGATTGCAGAGACTTGATCAGTCTAGACTTTCAGAGAAAACAAAAGTTAACAAATGTAAAACCCTGAATAGTGCTCAGTTGTGTTATTTTGCTTTTGCAGGGGTGGCATATGGTAGTCAGAGCAGCGAGGGTGTGAGCTCCCTCTCCAGCTCTCCCTCCAACAGCCTTGAGACTCAGTCCCAGAGTCTGTCCCGATCACAGAGCATGGACATTGACACTGCCTCCTGTGAAAAGAGGTAAGAGTTTTTCACATGACATGTTGCACTGCCAAGTTCAAAGGCTTTAAAAACCCCATGAAAATACCTTGTTTCTTTTTTAAGAACGATTTCCCACCGAAAATCTATGTTTTGATGATCAAATGCTTCTCTCATATTGGAGTGAAAGATTGCTACGTTTTTGTGATTCACACCAAAAATGATATTGGAACACTTATTCTTAAGATAACCACAGATATGAATATCACAGATCGTTTCTATATAAAGGGGTAACAATATTTAAAAGTGACTTGTTCCTTCACTTACTTGAGGTTTCTTCTTTAAAACATTTTTTTAAATATATATTTGTTGCGCAAACATCAATGAAAATGATACTGCTTTGTAGCATGGCCACAGGTTTTGCTCTTACAAGATCAGGTTATGAATATTGTTGTAAAAGAGATAAAAGAAATGTAACCCTTCATACGGACTATTGAGGTTTGAGTATATGCATGGTCTGCTTAGGGATGAAAAGACTGACTAAGCACTGCACCTCTTATTCCAGCATGTCCCAGGTGGACGTGGACTCAGGGATAGAGAACATGGAGGTGGAAGACAGCGATCGCAGGGAGAAGAGGAACTTGACTGAAAAGGTAAACTGCAGCAGTGAACACTACTCAACAGAGAGGGCTTTTTATCCTTTGTTACTTAGCCTCTTTGACTTTGAGCATGCATCTTGAGATCATACGAGTCTTTAATGAGTAAACATAAAAGGAGTCTTTGAAGGTGATTTGGGACTTTCCATAGACGCTACTCTTGGTTTCATTTATTAAAGTTCATTGAAACATGCGTACCCGTCTCTTGAAAGAGATGTAGTGATCATGAGATAATGAGTATCATGAGAATCAGAGTAATGCTAGTCCATTTGGTGTTTACTCTGTAAATGGCTTTAGATTCTGAACAAACCCTCACTGTGCGTCTCTATTGTTTCACCTCAGGAAACCTCTGCAAACTCGGATGTCTCAGAAGAACAGGCTCTGCAGCTAATTTGTAAGATCCTCCGCGTATCGTGGAAGGAGCAGGATAGAGATGTCATCTTTCTCCCTTCACTGGCTGCAGAGTTCCACCAGAACCCTAAAGATGGTATGTCACTGAATAACGTCTTTATCCCTGTAACCAATATAAGCTGACTGGCTTGCTGTATCTCAATTGGGATACTTCTGATAAGTACACTTCAAGTAGTACACTGTGTACTTACTTGCGTACATTTTGACTGGGTAGTGTTGTCTCAAATTGAACACCTTTGACCGCTTCTTCTTCTTCTCCTTCTTTTTAATGACAAATTGCAACCGGATGGAGCATTACCGCCTATGTTTGACCACGATTGTTGCCCGCCAAAATATTTTCTGGCTTGTTTGCTCACTTGACAATTGTATTAAAATGGAATACAAATGAATGTGATTTTACTTTTACACGCGTAGAACGTAAATTTGTATTGTGCCTCGTCTAGTTTGGTGGTCTCTCCCCATACGCTACGTAGACAAGATGGCGACCATTAAGGGTGATAAATGTCCCGCGTTCCACACAAACCTTTAATCGTTATAAGTACACCATCCGGGTACTCATTGTGCACTGCATTTTGCCATAGTTCCCAGTGTGAACGCACTTACGCATTCAAAATAGAAAGTGAAAGTACGGAAGAACGCAAATTAAGACCCAAACTGTGAAAAGGCAACGGCTTTTTTACAACTGATTTTGTGCATTTGATAACGTGTCTGTTTTGTTTTTCTTCTCTGCTGTAGTATACTCTGACTTCAAAGACCTGATAGGCCAGATCCTGATGGAAGTCTTAATGATGTCCTCTCAGTCACGTGTCCACAACCCCTTTGCCAGCTTGACCGCCACCTCTCAGCCAATTGCAGCAGCCAAATCCCCTGACCACCGTCTGACGCTGGTGCAGCCCTCCAGCCAAGGTGGCAGCCCCATGGGCCCAAGTGCAGGATCCTTTGGAGCCAGCTCTCTGTCCAGGCAAGTACCTTGACTCAGTATAATAAGCTCCTCTGACAGTGTAACTCCCACAGACATCACCTCTACTCCTCCTCAAAGGTGTGCTTTATTGATATTTAATTGGTATCCCGTCATTATAAGCTGCATTTTGTCTTTTCTTCTTCTACATTTTCTGATTTTGCTTTAATAATAATATAATTAAAATGTTTTAAGACGTGGTTGTTAGATGAGTTTTAACAATCATCGTCTCAATGTTGTTCACAGTCTGTATGGGTGCGGTAGTCCTCACTCGATGGCTTTGGATGCAGCCAAGACGACCTCCCCATCTCTCCCCACCCCTACTACACCCTCTGTACCTTCCACACCCTCTACCCCACAATTCGTTGTGCCCCCTAGCCCGCCCGCTTCTGCTACTCCGAGACAAACTCTCAACCCTCCATCTGCCCCCATGCCCATCTCCCAGCGCTATCGGCCTTATTCTGTCACCTCTCCTTGGGGCGCTCCTTCCCCATCCAGCCCGGGTCAAAGAGCATTTAATTTCTTTGGAGCCTCTCCTAGCCCTGCAGGGCCCTCTGTTCCTCCTAACACCCCAGTTCCTGTGCCACCACCCAACCCTCAGTCCCTCTCCTTGAGCTTACCTAGGGCTCCCAACCAACCCTCCTCCACACCCCCTCCTATTGTACCCCCATCTCCCAGATCGAATACCCGACAGGCTGCCTTTGCTTCCAGGATCCCACCGTCTAGGTATCACATCTGCCATTTGCATGTCAGTGTGTGTGGTGCACACGCATCAAACATACTAAAACCATAACACTTTGTGAACCCCAGATGTGACGTTGGGTGTGAACTGAGAATCTTTGGCCAAATCCTTTTTGTTGTATACATTGCTTCTTCTGCTAAGATTCATGCGTTATCATCTACACTTACAATGATTTCAACTGGATAATATTTATGCTGCCTGTCTCAAAGTCAATTAACAACCTGATATTTGAGCGTTTCTATGTTTTAAAATCTTAAGTTAAAGGGAAATGGAGAGTTCCAGCAGCAATTGTATAAAAATAATTATACATAATCAAACTTCATATTTTTTATATGAATTTTCAAATGCAAAGCTGAAGATTTAACCAAAAAATGCTAACATACAGGCTGTTCAGACAATTAACAGGCATTCCACTTTTAGTTAGTATTAAGTTAGTTTTGCTAATCTGCAAATAACTAATATTAGATATAGTAAAACAAATTAATCCTACATTGCAATGAAGCTTTCGAGCAAATAAGATGTGGCTTACGCATCTTTGCATTGGCTTGCTCAAGACAAGTTGTACGAGTGATCGTGACAGTCAGTTCAGTTATCGGTTGGAAATCTTTTTATGACAGTATAAAAGCTGCAGACAAAATGGCATTAATGAATATTTGGCATGCTACCCTCCAGCATCCTTCCCTTAGTGCTTCCCTCTTCCTTGTCCTCTTTTCTTATCATTCCACATTTGTCTTCATGTTTGTTCACTGCACTTCTGCCTCCTCATGCTTGCACAACATCCTCTTTTTTTCCAACCTTTCCTTTTCTCCGTGTTTCTTTTCCTCGTCATGTTAGCCCCTTGTCGTTCCTGTTCTTTGCCCTCTCTGACATGTCTCAGGACAGCAGTGATGAAGATTCTCAGGAGGAGGAGGATTTTGCGCAGGTTCAGTTTGGGTCCAGGTACACCGCTGCACGGTGTGTGTGTTTGTGTGTGATTGCTCAGTTATGTGGCCACTACATTTTCCAGTGGGCACACAAGGCTTACCACTAACGGCACACAAACACACCAGGGTAGAGTGCTGAAAAATAAACGGATGTAGGCTTAGCCATCTTTTAAAGAGTTCTGTAACTGTTTTGGTCCTGGAGGTTTATACATATAAGGTCCCTTAACTACTACTTATAATATATTCTTTTGGTGGTAAGTATACGGTTTCTACGGAGCTGCACACCTGCTTTTTCTGTAACCCTGAACATTCAAAATCCTGTATTTGTTCCAACTTTTCCTGGCCTAGGGGTCCCTATTTATTGGGTTTATTTGGTTGATATACAAGACAATCCAAGAAGTTATCCTCAACCCTGAACAAGCATGTAAACTTAAACGTAAGATTTTCAATATTATTTAACCCTGTTGGTACAGCATGAGACTGTCATGCCTACAGTAGGCTGTAACTGTGTAATTTATTTAATGCATGGGCAAAATCACGAGGTGAGAAACGGAAACAGAAGTCGCTTTATGTGTGTCTGTTTTGCGCTGTAGTTTAGTGTATAGGTTTAATTCAACCAGCACATCTTTATTCAGGAGAAACTGTCGTGACTAAAGTTACATAATTACACAATATGTGTAGAGGTTGTTTTTATCTTCCAGAGCAAACTCCTAAGGTTTATCGTGCTTTTGAAGCGGCTCCCATCAGATTTTGCAGTTACATCTGACCACTAACGGCAATTTAAACTCATTTGGCAGTTAATGTGGCGAGCTGAATCCTAATATCAGCCTCAAAGACTTTCTGCAAACAGCTCTTGAATGTTTAATTTGATCACATTCTCTGTCAAGAGCCCATTGTTGAGATGATGCAATGCTGTCACTAATGCTTTATAGTTTGTTTCTTTCAGGACCCTTGAGAGTGGGTTTGAGCTTGTTAACCATACATACATGACTGTTTGATGCTAACGATGTATCTCTTTGTGTTGGCATGATTTCTGTTATTTAATGAGCCCCTCTGTGTCCTTGTTTACCTTTTTTTTGTGAATAGTCTTGGTGCATGTGGAGGGGGGATGTCCTGCGATTCAGCCAGCGATCGCTTCACCATTGAAGCATGCAAAGAGACGGAGATGCTGAACTACCTCATCGAGCGCTTTGACAGTGTTGGCATGGAGGAGAGGAAAGCTCCCAAGGTAAGTGTCTGTAAGACAAAGAAATGTTTATTCAGATGATATGTGCTTCTAGTATTGTGTTGTTTCCTTTTCTACTAAAGTTGAAAACTAATTTAGAGATTACATCGAGGCTTTACAATTGTAATGACTCGTATAGTAACAACTGCAGAAGAACAGTCTGTACTTCAGAGACGAGCTGCAGGCCAGATGGCCTGGAAATAAGCGAAGGATTTTACTTGTCAAAGAACACTGTGATTCAACAGTCCAGAGAGGGTTTCTGTGAAATCAGCTGTATACATTTGTGTCACACCTCTAACCTTTTTCTCTCTTCTCCTATCCTTTTCTCTCTCAGATATGTAGCCAACCAAATGTCAGCCAGCTTCTCAGCAACATTCGCTCTCAATGTATTTCCCATGTTGCCCTTGTCCTGCAAGGCACCCTGACCCAGCCACGGTAAGAAAGCCCGCCACACAGTGTGTCAATCTTTTTAATTATCTATCTTTGCATTGTGTACGTTCTGTTCCTTTTTCATTTTAGTCTCCATAGCAACTACTCTTTCAGTTTGACTCCAGAAAATGTTATTTATTTAATTTCCGCACAATGCTTCTGTTTTCTACGTGTAGGAGACCTCTCCATCAGTCTTTGCTGGTACCTTATCTGCTGTGTCGGAACCTTCCGTACGGCTTTATTCAGGAGCTGGTGCGCATTACTCACCAGGAGGAAGAGGTGTTCACTCAGGTGAAGCACGGCCGTCCATGTTTCATACATGTTGATACTTATTCACTTTGGCTTAAACCTATCCCAGCATACAGTGGGGCAGGAAGACATCCCAAACACACTCGTATTTACTCGTATAGATTGCAGGGATGACGTATTTTTGAAGACCTATCTGAAAGCTAACATCCCACTGGTTCCCTCAACAAAAAGCCAATGAGATTCTTCAGTTAGATTTTGGACTGTTGCATGAAATAAACTCTGTGGCAAACAAAGGTTTGATACTTACACAAATGAACACCACTTTTGATTTTTGAAGTATAAATGCAATTGGCTGGAGTAAAAAAACTAACGTTAGGCTATAAACACACTACACCACGGTCACATTACCACCACTGAGCTAAAGCTAATAGTAAATACGTTTCCTTGTGTTCTGCAGGATGACGTTTAATGCCCCCAACAACCTCTAGTCTCATTTATCCACTTGTTAGCAACCGTCTTTTTAAAAACGTGTAAAAGCTTCAAATTTTACGAGTGGGGTATTTACTGACAATGTCGTTAGACATACCGTGAAAATCTTTGAAGCTTGTGTTATCCACAACCTTATTTTAGTTATCTACTTAAAAACCCTGTTTAAAAACCAAAACAAACCTATTGACTTGGACATGAGGGAACCGGAAGTGCAACAGTGGTAACTCACGCAGCACTTTATTGCCTTTATTTACGCTGTACTGATCTCAATAAGAAACTCAATCTGTCTGTACAGGTAAGAACGAGGTAGCAGTTTACACAGTCCATGTATATCATTGTAATTGGAGATGCACCATTTTAAGGGCAGTCACCCTAAAGCACCTTCACATTGATAAAGGAAATTGCAATAATTAAGGCAAATGTCAGACAACTTTATACTCCGAGCTGGAAATGCAATTCTAATAGTTGACAGGGCACTGATGCGTGATACGTTTGCTATTTTGTTTTTCAGATCTTCATGCCCATCCTCCATGGGCTGGCTCTTGCAGTTAAAGAATGTTCCTTTGACAGCGACAACTTTAAATTCCCCCTTATGGTAAGAAGATGTTGTCCTGACCCGTACTGTAGTACCAGGCAGGAGGTGAAACCTTGTGTAGTCAAGGAGACCTGCAGTACATCAGGGCTTAATGAGGTGCAGGTACCCTGTCAGTACAGTAGATGTATCGCTCCACATATACAATATGTGTTTTAAATATGCAGCATAATACTGTTGCCATTGTGCTGCTTCTCCTCTTGGATATGTATGATGATGATTTTATTCCTACTTTTGAAAATCGAATCTCATTTTATCTCCCCATCTACGCTAGCATTCACAATAATAAACTACTTCAGTCTGATTTGGGCCCTCTGTGAATTTGCTGCATAGACCATTTTGTGTGTTGCCGGTTGTAAATAATATCTTGAATAATAATCTATAATCTCACACTTACCATTTGATCATTTTACTGATGTACGGTGTTCGAACCATGAAACCCAATTCACCTGTGAAGTCGAGCTCTGTTTCAGTCGTGTCGTGTCTTGTTTTTACAGGCATTAGCTGAGATTTGTGAAATCAAGTTCGGAAAGACTCACCCAGTGTGCAGTTTGGTGAGTATACACTTGGATGACAAGAGCTACATTATGTCCCTGAAAGGTTCATCATTATGTCCTCATGGCTCAGATCATTTAGGCCGTTTATTTCTCAAGTGAAGTCGCCTAACAATTTAATTACTTGTATCAAGTATGTGCAAGTCTGGCTTTTGTCTTTGTTGTTTATACCGTCATCATACCAGCATGGCTATTGGCGTCGGCACAGAAGAATGTGTTCTGCTTATTTTATTCATGACACTAAGTCTTCTTTTTGCCTCACAGAAGAATCGCAGGACAAAATTCCCCTGTGAATGGAAAAGGACTGAGTCTATATTTAGTGACAACAACCTCTCAAATCAGAGTTCTTTGAGTTCACATTAAGCTCACTGAGATGCTAAACTGTTAATTTATTATTGTACTTATATCATGAGTACTGCATGATTATTCTAAGTGCCATTATGGCATTTAATAATAATAATAATAATAATAATAATGCATTATACTTGTATAGCGCTTTTCTAATAACTCAAAGACGCTTAAGAGAGTGCGTAATACAAAGATAAATAAATGTATAAACGAACAAAACGTGTAATATCCCCTAGTGACTTAAAGTGAGTGAGCAGGTACATTGTTTTCCACAGTTGTTGACGGACACATACTGGCTTTCACTGGAATCTGATTGGATGGTTACTAGCACCACTAGAGAATAAAGTGTGTTAAATGTTCAACACAGAAAACCTGTGTACCCCTATGTAATATGTATCTGTCATGGCTCTTCTGTGCAGGTAACGTCGTTGCCTCTGTGGTGTCCCAAACCGCTGAGCCCTGGTTGTGGCAGAGAGATCCAGAGACTGTCCTACGTGGGAGCTTTCTTCAGCCTCTCTGTGTTTGCTGAGGATGATGTGAGATTTCTAATAAATTAACTTAAATGAGCAACAAACCTGAGTAGCATTAGATGGTGGCCAATTTGCAATGAATTCTAATACTTTAATGTCCTGCCAAAAGATGAATAGTGTCTGAGAAAGGCCTAACCAAGAATGTGAAGAAGAACGGCAAGTTGTTTAATGTTGGGACGATCTTTAATGAGTAAACTCTAACGCGTTTTTCTTTTTTTTCTTTAGACAAAAGTAGGAGACAAGTATTTCTCTGGCCCAGCCATCACCATAGAGAACACACGGGTCGTCAGCCAATCATTGCAGCACTACCTGGAGTCGGCAAGGGTGAGTCTCCGCTTCATAATGTATTCATTCAATATCTGACCTTTTGTATATACAATAATGTGTTAACGGTGTTTGTCATCATTTTCAGGGTGACTTGTTCAAAGTGCTCCATAACATCCTACTAAATGGGGAAACGCGCGAGTCAGCTCTTAATTACATGGCAGCTCTAGTCAACTACAATGTGAAGAAAGCTCAGATGCAGGTAAGTCATTGATTCCTCATCCAACAGAATACTGCCACATACACAAGAGAAAGCTGTAGTTTATAGATGCAATTCAGTTCTAAATGTTTGCATACATTTTTCCACTAAATAAAGAAAAAAGTATTTAGTTTGACATGTAATAAATTAAAAATAGAGTATGTGATGATGATGAGGAGGAGGATGATGATGATGTTCCTGTATACTAAACTGTACAATATCAGTATTTCCTATATGCAGTACAAGTAAGCTTTATACTGATACTTTGCTGCTGTAACAATTTCCCCACTCTGGGACTAATAAAGGATTTATCTAATATTATCGTATGCCCCCCCCCCCATTGTGTCATTGGGACTTGATGTTCTGTACTGTACAGTAAACTGCCTAATTACATTTATTTTGCTGATTTGTTCTTATATTCAGATTGTATTTACAGCTTTTGAACATGAATTTGTCTTTGCTCTTTTCTCGTAGACCGATGACAAGTTGGTGTCGACAGACGGTTTCATGCTCAACTTCTTATGGGTGCTGCAACAGCTGAGCATGAAAATCAAGCTGGAGACGGTGGACCCTTACTACATTTTCCACCCACGGTGTCGGCTTGTCGTCAGCCTAGAGGAGACGCGTCTGAAAGCCACCATGGAGGAGCTCAAGAGCTGGCTGACTGACATGCGTAAGTTGACACAAATAAAAAAACAGATTTATTATAGTAACCAAATTGTATTTGAAGTTTGAAATAAGTTGATATTTTGTTAATTTGAGTAAATGCAAGTCTACTCCATCGCTCACAGACTGCTGCCATTTTGAGATATCTGGTAATTACACGTAGAGGAGCCATTTTAGAAACTATCAGTTTCAGGGATTCATTAACATGCCAGATCTGTGATTTCTATTTATTTATTTGTAATCTAATGAATCTTAGATGAATCATCCTTGTGTTACTGCTGCCACATTCCTCCTCCCTGCTTTATTTGGAGTCATCTTCAAATAACAACAGCTGTACCTGCTGCACTGTGTGCGATTCATGTCAAGTAATTCATAAAGAACTCTTACACATATGACCTAATTCAACATGATTTGTTTAGGTAGTAAAGCTGACGTAGAGCTGTAATGCTTCTGGCAGACTAGTTCTGATGGTGGTGGTATTTGTTTCTATTATTGTAAATAATACATTTAATTTGTTCTCATTGACAGATGAAGACCCCACCAAGTTCTCAGAACCCAAGTTCCCCACCGAGTGTTTCTTCTTGACACTGCACACCCACCACTTGTCCATCCTGCCTGGCTGCAGGCGTTACATCCGAAGGTTGCGAGCAATCCGAGAACTGAACAGGTATTTATTAATTTTCAGTTCAAATGCAGATTGATCAACATCACCTCAAAAAGTACACAGACATACGTGTATGCATAGCATGCTCCAGCTATGTGTGTTTTGATGTGTTTTTCCCCATGTTAGGACTGTAGAGGAGCTGAAGAACAGTGAAAGCCAATGGAAAGATTCTCCCCTGGCTAGTCGACACAGAGAGATGCTCAAGCGCTGCAAAACCCAGCTCAAGGTTAGTTTAACATTCTTGTACACGCACCCACTGTCTTTCATTGATTGATTTGATTAAACCTGGAACACTGATTTTAAAGGTACAGACCTACCAATACTCAGCTCTGTTTACTGGACATTAGAGGATCCTGCACTATCCCTAAATGCTGAAACATGCACATCGAGGACGGAGCATATTTTCAGAGATGTGATCCTCATCGTGTGTGACTTTTCCTGTCAGAAACTGGTGCGAGCCAAAGCTTGTGCTGACGTGGGCCTTCTGGATGAGAACTTGCTCCGCAGATGTCTGCAGTTCTACAGCACAGTCATCCAGCTCATTCTTCGCATGGTGGACCCTGCCTACCCTAAGTGAGTCCCCCTGCTTTGTTGCGATGCTGATGTAAAAGGAACAGATGTGGCATCACGCAAAGCATTTGTTTTTGTTTTATTTTTTTGCTATATTTTATGCTGCGTTTCACTTCAAACTGTATTATGAATCTGGATGTAAGTACCATGTTTGTTTCTTCATTCCTTACACAGCATTAACCTGCCACTGCACCCTGAGATTCCCAAAAGCTTTGCTGCTCTGCCTGAGTTCTACATTGAAGATGTGGCCGAGTTTCTGCTTTTTGTTGTGCAGTAAGTTTATAGCTTAGTCTTTTGCACTTGTCTCATTCTTCAACTATGTTCTAACAAATCACACCTTGTGGATGGGAGTGATAAAATGTTCACACTGTAACATGTCAGAACAGAAAGTACGATATAATATGAGAAACATAGCTGTTATATGTCAAATAAAACTGGCACACAATAATACATTTATCAATACAAGAAATGTGACAATTCTTTGTGCTTTTAGTGTCGGCATGTATAAGCTCTGTTTCATCCCCCCCCCCCCCTCTTCTTCTAGGTATTCTCCCCAGGTTTTATATGAGCCATGTGTCCAGGACATTGTCACCTTCTTGGTGGTGTTTATCTGCAGCCAGAACTACATCAGGAACCCTTACCTTATCGCCAAGTTGGTGGAGGTGCTGTTTGTCACCAACCCTGCTGTACAGCCTCGTACTCAGCGATTCTCTGAAATGATGGAGAACCACCCGTTGTCTGTCAAACAGCTGGTTCCCGCCCTCATGAAGTTCTACACTGGTGAGTTTTATGTGACCTTTAAATCAAAGATGTTGTTTGGTGAAAGGGATATAGTGTAGATTATTGACTGTACGGTCTTGATCCTTTCCTTTTTAACTAAATAAAACTGTCTCCTCTTGTCAGACGTTGAGCATACCGGCGCCACCAGCGAGTTCTATGATAAGTTCACTATACGGTACCATATAAGCACTATCTTCAAGAGCCTCTGGCAGAACCTTGCCCACCATGGCACCTTCATGGAGGAGTTCAAGTGAGGGTTTTATTTTTTTTTGACAAACAATTTGTGTTGTCTAAGAAATTACACACTTTAGGTTTGAGTCAGTGGCTGTCTGACTTGGATCAATTCTAACCTACTTTTCCATCTTACGCCCCTCTAGCTCTGGCAAACAGTTTGTGCGCTACATCAACATGCTGATTAATGACACCACATTCTTGTTAGACGAGAGCCTTGAGTCCCTGAAGCGTATCCACGAAGTCCAAGAAGAGATGAAGAATAAGGAGCAGTGGGACCAGCTGCCTAGGGTCAGTGCTCAGCCTTGTAGTAGCAGTAGCAGTAGCAATAGTAAAAAACGTTGCTGATAATTAACTTAATTTGCAGCTTTCATACAAAAATTGCAGCACAACGTTCTTTACAATAAAGGAAATTGGACAGAATGAAAATAAAAACAGAGATATCATGTCATAATTTATGGAAAATAAGACACTACTACTACTATAATAATAGTTCAAATTAAATAGAATATATAAAATGCAAAGAATCAACAGATCTGTAAAACAGAGTTTCTCCACAGAGCATCATTCAGAAGCATTGTTTATGTTTACCTCTAAACTTTCAGGAACAGCAGCAGAGCCGGCAGTCCCAGCTGACTCAGGATGAGCGTGTGTCTCGCTCCTATCTGGCCCTGGCCACGGAGACGGTTGAAATGTTCCACATCCTTACCAAGCAGGTCCAGAAGCCTTTCCTCAGGCCTGTGAGTGTCACTGCCCCTACTGGACATTTTTGGAAGAAATTTCACACTTGAACTCGATGTGGTCTAGGCTCTGAGTGAAAATGTTTTCTTAATTATACAATAACAATTAATGTAAAGGCAACATCAACAGCCTAAATTAGCCACTCTGAGCCCATCAAGCTATTCTAAGCAGTGCCTTCTTTTTCATGCAGGAGCTGGGGCCTCGTTTAGCTGCCATGCTAAACTTTAACCTCCAGCAGCTCTGTGGGCCTAAGTGTCGGGACCTGAAGGTGGAGAACCCTGAGAAGTATGGCTTTGAACCCAAAAAGCTCTTAGACCAGCTGACGGACATCTACCTGCAGCTAGACTGCGCACGCTTTGCTAAAGCGATTGCAGATGACCAGGTTGGCACAGAAGTTTACGTTAATCACGAATGCAGTATTTTCACTGAAAGATTAAGCTTCACTTTGCTTGTTGACAAAACACAAGTGAGAGTTTGTTGCAATGAATAATGTCCATGGGAAATGGCTACAGGAAATGGTGGTATATCATCACAAGCATGGCCGTATTGCCTTGAAGACATCATCATGAAGTACTCTCAAGTTTTCATGAATACTCACTTCTCCCCAGATAATGCAAGCAGGAAGCAGTGATGTACCAAATAATGTAGATTAGATGTGAAAACCAGTTACTGTAACATGTTAGTGTGTGTGCTTGATAATCTATCATTTTTGACATAACTTTTTAGTGCAGAATTAATATGTTGGGGAACCTGGCTGCTGCTTATTGCATACAGTGTCACAATCTATGAAAAGTCTTAAATATAAAGACAATAACACACAGTCACGGCACCGATTACACTCATCACCTCAAAGATACTCTTATCTTGCAGCTCCACAATAATTTTCATCTCTTTTTTTTTTTTGTTCTATCAGCGGTCGTACAGCCGCGAGCTCTTTGAAGAGGTGATTTCAAAGATGAGGAAGGCTGGTATTAAGTCCTCTATTGCCATTGAAAAATTCAAGCTGCTATCGGACAAGGTGGAGGAAATAGTCGCCAAGAACTCCCAATCTGAAATGGACTACAGTGACGCACCTGACGAGTTCAAAGGTCTGTCTGTCTGTCTGTCTGTCTGTCTGTCTGTCTACATAAAATGTGTTATGTTTAAATTAAAAATGTTGTGTTTTTTGTTGTTCCCTTACCCACATGTAGTAAGTCACTGAATCTTTGGCCCTTATCAGAAAAAGTCACCTGCTTAGAAATGTGGTGTGACCTCAGGTCAGCCAGTGCAGACAGACAGGATCTTCAACAGCCTCTGTTGCTGTTGAGTTCCAGACATTTGCAGGGGCTTTTGCAGCTCATTGAGGTCATATAGAAAGCTTAGAGCGAGGCTATCCTATAACCACAGACTTAATATAATCTAGAAACGGAACGTGGCCCACATACCACCTTTGATTCTCAGATATGCCAGCCAACCCACCACAGTTGACGGGAGTGTGCCGGACAGAAGGCTTGAGTATCGTCTTTCACTGTGGTTAAAATCTCCCACGCCAGGTTTTATTTTTGTAACGCATAAGTCCTACTGTAACAACCTTGTGACATTTCAATATAGGGCACACTTTATCGAAGTCTCTCATTTAGTTTTTATTGGAGTTTTTCTTTTACTGGTGTTTTGATAGGTGCAGCAGTATGGCTGTCACATAAAACATACTTTTTTCAACAGCTGGGGTTCGACATGTCAACAAAGTTTGATGAAGACATGCCTTACAGGGTGATAATAGTGATTTAGTTTATTTTTCTCTTTATTCAAAGATTATTATTGCTGCAGCTAGTAACCTCGACTCACATGTATGCACAACATTTGAATACTAACCCTTCTTCAAACACAAGGAGCAACCTGTTAAGCAGGCTATAATGTTTGTTTCGCCTCGTTTTAAATCAAATAAATAAATAAACTGGATATGATGACAACTTTCACTGAACGGTGCACATGCTAATGTTGGTAAAACTCACTTTCAGGATTATCAGATGAAATCTTTTTGTTTTTGTTTCGAGAGTGCTAGCTTCTTTAATTGTCTGTAAAATGCGCCCTTGTTATAACAGACCCTCTGATGGACACACTGATGACTGACCCTGTGATTCTGCCTTCGGGGAATATCATGGACCGATCCATCATCCTGCGCCACCTGCTTAACTCCCCCACTGATCCCTTCAACAGGCAGCCACTCACAGAGAGCATGCTTGAGTCAGGTAACAACAACAACAACATGATGCCGTTCACCAGTAATTACATGTCAAATTCTGTTCAAGTCTCTCTTACTAGAAACAGTGAAGAAGGTATCTAGTTTTAGATTTAAGGCAAGTGATTTCAGGACTCCTAAATGTTTAAAATAGATGATTGCCGTTTGTTATAAGTTCCTCACGATCTGTGTTTGATTCTACAGTCCCTGAGTTGAAGGAGAGGATCCATACCTGGATGAGAGAGAAACAGGGCGGACGGCCTGTCTGAGGACAACATGTCACCGTCTGGCCTGCTAACCATCATTAAGAGAGCTGTCCAAATCACCCGACTTCAGTGCCACGACTACAAACGACAACAACTAAAAACATTTGAATGGAAAAAAAAAAGACCTGATTTGATTTTATTCGCATTTACCCTTTTTGTCTCCAACCATTACCATGGTTCTAAAAACAAAATATAATAAAGTTAAGACTTTTAAGTTTTTTTTTCCTCATGAGTTTGTGTGTGTATATATATATCAAAATATATACATATATTTAACAAAAGTTAGTTAATGCATTATAGTGCTACAAGAATACGTTTCCAACACCAACGGGTTTACCAGCGAGGTGCATAGAGTCTTTTCATCGATCACTTTCCTTTTCAGGGCCTCATTTTGTTTTGTAATACTCTATGTTGGCTTTATTAAAGACTTATGATTTTAGGGAGAGGGGAGGGCAATACATTTGGGAGAGTGGGTGGGTTTGGATAAAATTGATAGCCCCGAGTTTTCATTATCAAGACTGTGACAATGATGAACTTGAGTCCACATAATGTATGCTGATGTCCCAGAGCTAACTGATGCACAGTTTGTGCTTGTAGACAAAGTTCAGAACTGGGAATATCCATTAAGGATGTAGCTTAACGTAAACTAATCCCAAATGTCAGCTTCCTTAGTACAGTAGGAAGATAAGCAGTGGTTCACCAAAATACAGTATGTTCAGTTGTTCTTTCTAGTCACATTTCTCCTGCTGACTTCAATAGACTGAATTTATTTCTTGTGTGCATGGCCTCAAGTCCAGGACCTCCTAAGCGCCTCATGGACAAATAACCCTCTTTTTTTAGGCGAAATGGAAGGAACATGAGAGAATGTAGCATGACCACCAGAAACACCATCGTAGGAGCTCACCATTAAAAAATCTGCTCTACAGAACCACTGACATCTCACGTCAAGATGGTCTCTTTCAAATGGCACTGTACCTAACATGACCTAACATGACCTTGCTGACCTTAACTGTACAGGAAGTTATTTCCTTTAACCACAGACCTGTTTTGGAAGCTAGGATTTTGAACTGAAATAAATGATGATGCACATTATTTCACAACTCGTCACTTTTCTTTCCACAGATTGATATTGTAGTGGTTTTGTTAGGTCCTTTCTTTTGGCCAAAGCTTTTTAGTTTAGTTTATTAGACTTTATGAAAAGAAGGATGTTACATCAACATATTAGAGATTATACAAAGTCTAAAACTTTTTTCCCAATTATTTTATGTCAGCGTAAACATGCAACAATCCAGTTGAAATGAACAAATACTATAAATACCATCATTATCAATAAAATCACCCAAAGTCAAACACCAAAAAATAAATGAAAGCTTACACTTCTCCTGTGATGGTTACTGTTTTGTTTTTTACTTGCAAAAAATATTTATTTAAATTCTTGGCAACACAAGCTGTTTTTTTTCAAATGTGGTTTCCCAAATGCATAAGCTTAGTCATTCCCCTACTGTAATTGTTATAAACTAATGGATTAAACTTGGCAACTGTCCCGATTTTATTGGAAATGTTTAAACATTGTGTATAATTAAGGGTAAACTGGAGCAGTTTTGCAGCTGTTCACATTTGTTGCACAACATGACCAACTTAACTGCAAATAAACTATATGTAATATTACCTAAATTAAAGTGAATTGCGTCCAACACAGAAAACTGAGAACATATGTTTGCTGATGTGGTTTTCGTTTAGGCTTTGGTTTTGTGTGTATATGAAGGTAACAGGCCTGCATTTATGTCACTTAAGTGAGCATATACATGTTTTGAATTTAGAATAAGTAGATGTTTAAGAAATATGCAGAAGCAGTTTCTTTTTGACATTGAGATGTGACATGCTCCATTTCTCGCTAGACGGCGCTCTTTGCGGTGACCCTGGGTGTTGCGGTGACAGCGGTGCGGGGAGCGGTGGATAGAAATCCTGCAGTGTGGCGTCACGGCAGGAAAAAAAGAGATCCTGCCCACTCCCTCTCCTCTTCCGATTTCGAAGCATCACCATTGGCTCAATGACACATTAGTCACCGCTCTCTCTTTGTTCATTGGCCCGTTCGGTTGTCAGTCAGCGTGGCCGAGAGGGAGTTGACGTAATCTCTTCGGTAAATCAAGGAAATCTATCAATTCTTCTTTTCGCCTGTGTGCAGATCAGACGTCCGCCTTGTATATCTACTGGAAACTCGTCAAGGAGTCACCGGTTGCAATCACAGATCCTTCCGGCGGAGGATACCGCTATAATGGGTGATTTTCACCTAAGTGGACTTTATAACAGTTTTCGTGTCCGCGGATTTTAATAGAAAACAACACATCTTGACGCACGCTAGCTAACGTTAGTTCTCGCCACTGTCCTATGGTGTTGTCTTGGTGAAAGTCTTCAAACGTGAGTAAAAACGATGGACTAATTTCTTTATTTTTTGTAACGTTTGTAGAGCACGAGGTTGATGTAACAGTGATTTTAGGCAGTTGTTGGTGGCTGGTGAGCAGTTTTAGCTAACGTTTTAGTCCCAGACGTGCGAGGATTGTCTATGGACTGTTGGCTACATAGTCCTGGTTCTGATAACAGTTTAATATTCCTATTTAATTTGCTAATCGTATACTGTTACTTGTTACAAAGCACATTATTTGTCTATGTTTGGACAGTTCCTACCATAGACCGTATCCTTCAGACAGACACCGGAGGTTAGTTAGTTCCGTCTCGTGCCATAGACTGAATTCAAAGCCGTTAACATGTCATGTTTCCACACTAGCTTGCAATAAAATATACATCATAGTTACTGTTTTAAACATTGCACCCGATGTTAAAATCCTGAAACGCTCCCATGCAGGGTACATCAGGAACATTGTGTCGAGTCTGTCCTGCTAAAATAAGCATGCAACTCCTCCCTGCACTATTTCACAACATACAGCATCAGAGGATTAGCCTACTTCCTAACATCGGCGAATTTAATTTAGAAAAAAGAGGAACATTTAAGCTCTTTGCTTGCACAGAATGCATCCTATTACATAGACAGGCCCAGATCACTGCCCTACTGTAGATCACACAAAATAGGGTAGATAGAATTTCATGGGCGTATGCTTTTTAGCAAGTATGGCTGACTGCAAGGACATGGAAAAAACATTGGCAAATGTAGCCACGGGATGTATAGCTTCACTTGACTGTAAACTGAATGAAAAGTTGTGTGTAGAATCATTTTTTTTATATATATACATATATATATATAATGTTGTTTATGCATACCAATTATTACATGTAATTGTCATATTTTGTATTGTCAAAAACTGTATTTTGCTTATGCTGTGGATTTATAAATTAAATGCATTACCTTATGTATCCATTATTTGACTGTTAAATGTCACATATGCTGCTCTTTACAAAATATTAAAGCGCTTCACTGATTTTGGTCGGCCATATTTGTTGTATGCTATTATGACTGGAAATTGGGAGGGGGTGGACTTTCATTGTGTTTGATTTACATTATGTGTAAATAGGTTCTGCATTATTGCATTCTCTCAGTTGATCTTGTTTTAAACCAGAAAGAACTTTCTTAATTTATTTAATATGTTCTTTTTTCATGTCAAATGCAAACATCTTTCTTTCTGTGTTTTCTTTTAGGAGGGATATACAAGGAATCTTACTTGGAGACGGTCCTAAACCGCAAACATGTCGGGGGCGTCTGTAAAAGTTGCCGTTCGAGTTCGGCCCTTCAACTCTAGGGAGACTAGCAAAGACTCAAAATGTATCATTCAAATGCAAGGCAACACTACAAGTAAGTCGCCGACTGGCATGCACACAACCAAACACCATGTCCTGAATCTATGCAGGCATGTCTGCTAAGGGAAGTTTGGTATACCACACGCATGCCCCCACGTGGTCTTCCTTCTTAGCAGAGAACAGCAGAATGAGCAAACTGAATAGTGGAGGGTTGGGGACAAACGGCCTGAAAGAGAATGAAAGGCTTACAGAGTGAAATTCCTCCTCCACTGGAGGGGCCCGCATGCCTTAGGAGTTTCTGTATAAGAAACGCTGAGTTGGTTCATACTGGGAGACCCAGGGGTCGCCACACAGCCTGGCCCACTAATACCTTCAATTCATCAAGGCTCTATCACACAGTTCGTGTTTTAGAAAGGATATGCCTGCTTCTTTGTAGTTTATTATTGTGTTATCTCTTAGTGATTTATAAACAGTTGTAAAGCACTTTAAGAGATGTGTTATAGCCATAAGTTTATCTTTTACGTTATGTGCTTCTCCTTATTTACCTAAACAATTCGCAAAAAAAGGAAGTGGTGCGGTTAAAGTTACCATGCTGACATTAAAGAAAATGTAACTTCATTTCTCATATGTTGCAGTTGTCAGCAGATTTGTATCACCTTTAACAACATATTAATGGGGTCAGTGATTAAGATGGATGTTGTATAGATGCACAGCTTTATATTGATGCTCAGCAGCTTCATGCTTTAGTCATTCTTGGCTTTTACACATGTGACTACAGCAGAGCAAGACCTGTATGCGGGTTGTAGTCTTGTGATCAACCTGCCTACTTGTGACTGAGTCATCATGTACTGTGAAGTGCTAGCTGCATGTCCCATTTTAGCTGGCAGATGAACACACTCTCCCGGACACTAGCATGGAAACATTTTAAAGACCCAGTAACAAGACAGCATGTGACGGCAGAAATCTGTTCTTCCTGCAGGCTCTCTTATTTGCCTCAAGTTTTGTCTGTCAGTCTTACCAGGTTTGTTAGACTAAGCCTTTATGAATCTTCCATAAAATCAAGTGTCCCTACCAGTTATGGATCACTTGCCCTTTATCTCTCACACTTCACCAAGGAGAAGCTTTGTGTCAAATCCTCTACTTTTACTCCATATTCTTGGGTTTTCATTATGCCAATGTCACTCGGAGGTGCTGGAGGGTGACTCGTGGTTTGTAGCAGAGCTGCAGTGGAATATGCAGCGTTTTTGGGGGTTAGTGAGTGCGTGAGCGAGGGAGAGGAGGAGGCTGCAGTACTGCTTACTCTACCTCCTATCACATGGGCAGATTGCAGAACAGAAAGGGAGGCTGGCAGGCGGCCATACTCTCCCTTCATCAGGACTTCATTGCAGATGGTATGCTGAGAATGCTGTCTGAATGGGACGCTGAGAGGTTGAATGGTACCTTGTGGCTCCAACATGCACATGTTCATACATGCAGTTGACATTATTTGACATGCAGTGAAAAGACCTGACCTTTCTTTAGTTGTGGTTCAGCA
The DNA here is from genome assembly GCF_900634415.1 of Cottoperca gobio. Classification (NCBI taxonomy): domain Eukaryota; kingdom Metazoa; phylum Chordata; class Actinopteri; order Perciformes; family Bovichtidae; genus Cottoperca; species Cottoperca gobio. The sequence goes on from NC_041361.1 coordinate 12,625,680, forward strand.
CTTTTTGACTATGACCATCTACCAACGTCAGCCAACTTGCATTTTATTCTAAACTATTTAACATAATTGTTTTTGGGAGGTAGTCAAGGTTTCCATAATGTTTTAATGGATTGGCACACTTATTATGATTTCTTATCATTACAGTATGTATTGGTAAAATGTGGCCTTGTTTGAATTTTATAACGTTTCTCAATAATTGAGCAAAGTAATTCATTTTAATTTTGACAAATGAGTGTTTTCTTTCACACGGTGATATGATTGGTTTTCATTTCTACCAGATGTATAAATTAATACTAGTTAATAGTTTTTAAAATAAAAAACCCCATCCAAAAACAGATGGACTTTCTAAGGCAGTGTCTCTAATACTCAACATCATGTTGTACCAAATGCTCTCTAATAGGTTTGAAAGGTGGTGAAACATGCTTGTAGATTGCTTGCTTTTTACTCAAATTCATATATGTAACAATGGATTCCCATTTTGAAAAAGTTCTCACAGCAGAAAAAAGTACTACAGCATCCATAGAAACGTCAGCATAATTACTAATAGAATCAAGGGTGAGATGGTGCTAGCCTTACAGTGTATGCGGCACCAGTGTATTTCTATTACTTTATGGTCTCTTTGGTGATGGATAACGTCTAAACGAGACTGAGCACTGCGTCACAGACATGGGATGTTATTATGGAGTTACTTGGTTAGCTTGAAGGTGTTTTGGCAGATGTGTGGACGAGGCTGTGACACTCCTCGTATTGTTGTGACTCACTGAAGGGCAAATGTCGCTGTGTGTGTGTGTGTGTCAACAACACGGAGAATGAGAGGGCTTGGGGGCAAGGGCAGGATATTCTCTCTCTCTCCCTCTTTCACCATGCATGGAGGGTTGTCAAGGAAAGGGTGCAGGCAGAGGGGCAGCAAATTGATTATCCAGTGTGCAGGAAATGTGTCCAAGGCCTCTGCAGGCAGGCTGGAAACAAGTAAAGGCCTCTTTCACTAGAAGCTCTTAAACATACCGGAGCTAATATAATTATGAAGGGGTGACGCGATGGGCTGTTGCATTAGTTAGTGTTGCTGCTCCAAATGTTGAATAACGTCAGGACACCCAAAGCCGTCCTTCATTGGGGCTCTGATGTGTTCTCCACATCGGTCTCTGTCTTGTTATGTAACCCATGTGCTATGTTCCCCCTCAGACAGTGAGCAGCCACTCATGAATGTATGGCCAGAGATGGCCCATAGATTTCACACAGTGCACAAGAGAAGCAGATCCTCTGATGTGTTAGGCCATTACATTGACTTTAGTGGAACAACCCTGCGTTCAGATCCATTTCTTTTACGTTATGGGAGATTAATTCCATATCAAAAGATACCAGTCCAGCCTATCTACATTTTCCAGGACTGGATGGATGTTGCACAATATCATCCCCCTGAGCTAAGACTACATTTATTGACAAATTGATAGAACAAACAGAAGGTCACCGTATCAATTAAACTGTCACCTTTCAGATGCAATTTTGCTGAGTGTCCTCTCATTGTGTGCTAAGTGGATGGTGACCTTACAAAAAACCCTACAGGGAGGAATCTGCTCCAGTGTCAGTTACACATCAGAGGAGGCCTTCACCACAGCAGAAATTACTTTGAGCCCATATCGTATGAATGAACTGCGAGGAGAGAGCTGGCAGGACAAACGGGGAGCATGATTTTGGTTGGAGGGATGGTCATCCATCCTGCTGCTGAACCCTGTGCAGACAGGGCTGATTGACCTGATTAGGTCCAGTAATCCGCAGGCTTGCTTCAGGTCGCCACGCCCTGCTGCTGTAATCCCAGTTACCCTTGTAGGTGTACACATGCAGACACACTCTCTCTCAGGGTGTTACATTACTCATCGCCAAACGCTGAGATAGTTTTTGAGAGCGACACACATTTGTCCACATGCACGACATGCACATTCCAGACTGACCTCCTAATGATGAGGGAAGACAGGCAGATGTCTGCGTCTGTGATCCGCTCATGCTGTGTCACAGGAATTTCAGGCCAGAGGCGCAAATGAACGGCGTGCAGCTCTTCAGTGCACCTACCTGTAAACAGAAACAGAGCATGCACAGGCAATTCTTTCCATTTTCTAAACTGTTATTTTGTCTAGCATGTGGGAATTCTGTGAAACTTTGTCATCATCATAACAATAAGACAAAAATCTCATGAGTCAGAGTTGTATATAAGCAGCTATCGCTCTCATTTCATCTGTGGTTGTCTGCTATGCTTGGTAGTCAAGGCAACAGTTTCTTCTTTAATGAATGAATAAAAGCTTCTTCCAGCTTCTTTTTCTTTTTCCTAACATCATTTGCTCTAGTTTACTTTGACTCACGATGCTCTGCCTTTCATCTCTGCCCTGATGGCGCCTTGAGGCAGATATTGTATCTGATTGGGTCTCAGTATTGTTGTATGATGTGGAGGTTTGACCGTTATTGATAGTTGTTAGGTTTGGGGGAAGGTTCATGTACACTGTCGTCATAATATATAAGGTTTTCTTTGATGACTAGATCCTTTTTATTAGAGTTTTGTCTTTGTCTGAAATTGCATAAAGTCAGATTTAAGATTTACAGTTTGCTTTGGTGAAATTCTGTTCATGCAATCATCCCTTCAGTATTGTCTTCAGTACACTGTCTTTACAGTGAGCTGTAAAATCAAATTGCATCATTACGGTTTATATTGCAAACTAAAATGTGGCCTTTCCCACTGGCACTGAATCATTTTCCATTAATAAATAGTTTGAAGTGAATAAGAAACCGCAACGTGGCATTGCATACCGAGGGATGTGTTGAATGCTGGAATGTCCTGAATGTGGAAGATGTCAGAAGTGGAAAGTGATAAATGCCTTCTTTCACTAAATTGTGGTTTTAGATTTAAAGCTGATCAAGCCACTTGTGGTTTTCACTTCACAATTTGTATTGACTCTTCACATCCTATTCAATTTGAAGCTTTTGTTTTCATCTTGTGCATATTTAAACATAAGAGTCTTGACACATCGCCCTCTTTGCTCTAGTGCTGCAATGATTTGTCAAACTGCAAAAGATTTTCTACGTTAGCACGTTGTAACACATTTTAATTATCTTCAATTAGGGCCTTAAAATGTATAGAAACATACTTTTATGCAGATATCAAAGCATCTGGAAACCTCAGACGTATATTATAGGTGACACGCTCACCCTGAGGCTGTGTAACTGTGTTGTCTGTTTCCCCTGTTAACATCATCGGGCCTGAGGATCAGCTACACATCTCTTTTAAACCAAAGGTTTAGTGACCAAAAGCAGTACTTCATGAAAACCTCTGAATCTCATGAGATTTAGTTTGTCACACTACACTGAAAAACAAAATCTCAGCGGATGTGAATGTAGCATAAATAAATTGGGATTTGTAACAACAATAACAAATTAAGTTTGTATCTTTACTTGAATATATCTAGCTTTGAATGAATCTGGATTTGTTCCGAACACAAGAAACTGCATTTCTTCCTCACAAGGTGTTTTTTTATGTAATCCCAGCAAATCTTCTTAGGTACACCCACACAACAAACAATGATCTTGTTTTATTTACTCTGTTACTTAATATAGTGAAGTGGGTTGAGCCATGAGTTGTGCTGGACCACGTTGCCTTGGCACTGGACAAGGCCATTAAAGCCCAAGGTTGCTGGATAAAATGTATATGGCCACAAACTAAACTGTTAAACCAAAAGTAGATTTTGGGTGGAGAAATAATCTCATCCCCCCCCCCCCCCCCCGTCAGTGAATAAGAAACGATTGGGCTTTAGCAGTATCTTACTAGAAACTGGAGGTGTATTCAATTATCCAATCAGCTGTGTGGGGTTTGAATCTTCTCAATTAACTTTATTATTAAACTACACTTTCATAATGAATCTTAAAATCATTGCAAAATGGTCTTGCTTGATCTACATATGAAATCAAGTTAGTTTCTAAGTAGATCAAGCAGAATATGTTTTCTCAGTGTATATGTTTCATGTAGAATATCTTCTGTCGGATCCGTGGCTTTTCTCACATAGCATACTAGCTACAGGGATGAATGTGCAGTAGTCTTTCACTACTCTCATTACATAAATCGTTTGTTTTTAGCCCACTCACTATTCCAGCCTGTGATGGGGTTGAGTGGAAACTGTGGGAGCCTTTAGCAGAAAATGTGGGATATCAGAGGGGAGGATAGGATCGAGCCGACTCGTAGGGGGGGAGGGGTGACTTAAACGCAGCCACAGCAGCAAAGTCGTGCACGAGCACCATTCACGTGTAGGACAGCGTGAGGCAGCATCACATTCAGGCGCACAGCTAAAGATGATGGTGATGCTGATTTCAGTCATATTGATGGAGGTTAAGGAATAGTATTCATGCAGTTGAGTTAAAAGGAAAGAAAAGGCAACTCTATTATTGCATCCGTCACAGTGTTGTCATTGTCTTGTTTGTGCCTACACTGCAAGAAATGTCTGGCTTTTTCATCTTATTATTATTTATTTTTTAATAAAAGTAATCCACCAATAGCATCAGATACATTTGTAAAAGTACAATGCTGTTGTTTCCGGCATTTTCTAGAGGCACATTTATTTGACAAAGACATCCAAGCAGATCAGTCTTAATAGCAGAAAATTAATTGTGATTTCTTGTTTTCAGTAAAATAATTCAATACCTAAATAAAAATGTTGTTCTGGTGATATTATACAACATATTGATGCTCATATGTGGTGTTCCTAGGGGGGCTGTGCTTCGTTTAAATGCTGGCGTCCAGACGACACAAATCCATTAATGTTAGTGATATTACCAGACATGACGAGGTGGAACAATGCTCTGCTGAATTAGTCTGATGAAATGCAGTTCAGGCAAATCCTGAAATGTCTCCCGGCAGCACCCCATCAGTTGAACGGTTATAGAGATTGTCTGTAGAACAAAAGGATCCCCAGCTGATTCTTTAAAGGGGAATTAGGAATGTGCGTATGTGTGTGCACATGTGTCTTTTTTTAGTATATTTGCACAGAATAATAATGAATAAAATAAAGAATGTAGTATAATGTAATGAAAGATATACCTGCACCAGGCGCGTGGTGGATATGGTGCTGTACACTGCCTGAGTTCCTTTTTAGAGCAGGACCCTATGCAACCACTCTATTGAATCCAGCCTCATTCATCCCTGAGTTGGGGATGGTGTGTTTGTTTTAAAGTTATGGTACTTCTGGCTTGCTCCTCTCTAACCTATTCTTTGGTTCATTGCCTAAGTTGGGTGAAATGGCTGGACTTTCCCACATTCAAGAGAGTGAATGAGGTTTTTCTAGTTTTTGTGCCCTGACTGACACGGCTCTCTTTCCAGACTATATTGTTTGGTTTCCTCCCACAGTCTGAGGGCTGAATTCAGAGGCAAACTGGAGAGCTTTGCAGTCACGGCACGGGTAGCTTGGAGGTGCACATAATGTTCACTTTGTATTATTCATGAGTAAGAAGTCGAAGGAGGTTGGCACTATATTAATTTTGAAACCTTAATTAATAAGACTGGAGTCTGTTCTTCGAGCTGGTTGGCTACTGGAATCCTCTGCTCCTCAAAATGGAGCCGTCTCATGCCACTGCTGGAATACATGGAAGCTAATTGAGATCAGCAGTATACACATTAATACATACACGTCTCATACAGATGTACAGTTCCACGCCTCGCTTCCATCTCTCGCTGAGAAAATGCTGGATAAAAGGTGTTAGTCATCTGACACAGCTTGAGGCGTCACTCAGTGATGCGGCTTCTTTTCCCTTTAAAAAAAAAATGAATCTTTCTTAATTTTAAAGATAGGCTTTGAGCACAAAATACGTGCGATTTTCACAGATCCATGTGCCATGATGTCATGGGGCTTATATAAAGCCAGAGAGCATTTAAAGCGAGACTTCGGTCTCTGAGTGGAGGCTAGTTGAGGAAATCCAGGTCACTGCTCTGTAAAATGGGTGCCTGTTGTGAGCAGTGAATGTAAGGGCCTCTGTATTTCCCTTGTCTGCACAGCCTGGCCTGCACGGTTGTCTACACACTGCCTGGATCATATGATGATCTGTATGTTGTTTTGGGACAAATCTGAGACTCTGGTAAATTAGTCCAGAAACAAATATGCAACTGTTTCAAATGAACAGATTATCATTTATAATGTAAATCCAGTGTTCTATAGTGTATTTCTGGTCATGCCTATCACTTCTATATGGATTTAATAATTACAGTTTAGCAAGCAATGGCTAATATTTTGAAAGCTTTCTAGGTCAAGGAACTCATTTCAAAGCCATAGATTTTTGTAATCTGCATCTCTCTCGTGGCAGAGAAGTGTTATTACTGTTCCTATTGTATGCCATCTTAATTATGGGAGTACTATTAAGTCATTGTTGCTATTACCTGTATTGTTGTTAAGCAAAGTTAAGCTGAGAAATAAAAGGTTCCACATTTACAACCTGGATATATGCAGACCTACTTCCCTAAAAGTTGTTTGAAGGTTGACGCAGTACATTAAGAGCTATTTTTACGCTGGAATATGGCAGACACGTCTAAAGCTGTGGAAGTTTTACTATAGTTTTCCATGACACAGAATGTGTTGGGAAAGACCCCTGATCTTTCGAGGCAGCACCTGCGAGAGGATAATATCCTCCTTGGACCCGATCCATGAGGAGCATTGCTTCTTTGAGCTGTGAAAACAGCTGAAACCCCTGATGAAGGATACTGTATCGTTTTGTTAATGTTAACATTGAGGTGCAAACAACACATATGTTTATTAGACACCTTGGTGTTTCCATACACACTAGGCAATAAACTTGATAGCCATTGGTGTGTAATTTGGATATTTAGTGTTATTTCACTGCTGATTTCATGGCAGTTATGTGTGCCTTGTGGGTTTAACCCCCATGCCATCACCTGAGAGGCTGTGTGATATCCCTCTCGCTTTGTTGTAGTTCTGTGTTTGTTTAGCTTCTGAATGGAGTCCTGCTGGCTTAGCATGTTTTCTCTGTCTGGTGGTTTCTAGAAGCTTCTCTTTAGTCTCTGTTATCCTGAACTCAGTGAGACTGCGTGAGCTTCCCATATCAAAAGCACTCGCAGTGTCTGTGGGCAGGGAGCAATGTATAGTTTGGCTACGAGTTTGGCGGAAAGGTTGGGCGGCTGAAATCTGTCCATTCCTTCCTGTCACTGACAGTCTGTCGGCATGCGAAGCACTAGCTGCCATCTGCTGCTGTATAAATAGATAGTAGTCAGAGCTGAAACAGCTGGCACATAGGCCAGGACTGCACCCTTTCCCACTGCTTTCTAACTAGACATGCAACCCCACCTAATGCCATTTTAATGTATTACTGTTCTTTTTGGAAAGGAGTTGATGAAAAGTAAACAAGACTTAAGACAAAGATTCTGAACAAACTCATTTGTGTGTTGACTTTCTGAAGATTTTTGCTAAATGCTATGTTGGCAAGAAAACCCAGTTTTCTTAATTGGGGAAAGAAATGGAGAGAAATAAGATATGTGCAAAATAAGGGTAAACATTCTCTCCCACAAAATTGCTTGTGTTTTCACTGCACTGGAAAAAGAGGAAAGTTACCATCTGCATGTAAAAGTTGACTTATTTATTGCAGTGTAAACGCATACTCTGATTTCCTGCTCAAATCAGATTTCTGCAAACACCTAGTTTCATGAGTGCATGTAAACAGTTAAAATATATCTTTTTATTTTTTTACAACAGTAGTGTGTGTGTGTATATATATATATATATATATATATATATATATATATATATATATATATATATATATATATATATATATATATATATATATATATATATATATATATATATATATATATATATATATATATATATATATATATATATATATATATATATATATATATATATATATATATATATATATATATATATATATAATATATATATATATATATATCTATCTCTTTTAGTCAATACACTTGACTTCCCAACAAAATATTTAAAGTTTATTTTTTCTAAATGTGGCGATCACATGGAGAGGGGGGGTAAGGCGGTTTGAAAAGGGTCATTGTGATAGAGGGGACTGGGCACATAAAGCCTTGTCATAACAGATTACCTAATGTGTTTTGCAGACTCTGTTGTCAATTGCAATACCCTGCATTCAGTGCATTGTTCTGGTGTCTTCCTGTGCTTTTTTTTCCCCCCACCTCCCCTCCCCCAGTAGGAAGAGAAGAATGACGTGATCAGCCTTCTGAGTAGAAACAGTAGATTTGTTAGTAGGAACTCAGTTCCTTCCTTTACTGTTGCACTTCTTACTTTAATGTAGTGGCTCGTCTAATGAAATGACAATGCATGCTCTAATCGATAGTACGTTTTTAATAGCTTGTTTGTCAATGAGTCAATGACTGTGATGTGGATTCTGGAGTGAAGGGTCACATCTCCTGGCTAGACAAACTCATCTGCCTGCCCGGAAAGTTTAGGGATTTCTTTTGGCAGGAGAACTCAACAGAGGAGGAGTATTGAAATCCTGTATAGAATCTTTTTAATTAAAGGCCACAAGGCATCTCTCTGACTAGACGAGAAAGTGCACTGTGTCCAAAGTGGTAATGAAGATACCACATGTGTGTTGCTGTTTTGGAGATGTTGCACGTCCTGTGTTGTGGCTGCGACAAGCTCAGCTGTTTGTCAAATGAGCACAGCCGTGCTCAGACACTACTTTTAGCCCTCAGCTTTGAGCTGCATCCAGTGACAACCCTGTCACCTGTGCTGCAGCCCTGGCAACCAAGCCATCACACACTCTCTTCCAAAGACACTTACTGGATACAATGTGCAGAGTATTTCTGTGGCCACGTCGTCAGAATGTGCCCCATAATGCTCCCTCTTTGAGACTGAACAACCATATTAGCGTTACTGTGGCACTGCTCAAACCATCGGCTCGTGTCAACACATGCTTTGCTTCACCACTCATGCACAAACTGTGACCCAGGTGTGTATTTGTAATGTTCTTTTGGATATACACAGCAGCTTTAGAGCTGTGAATGTATTGATTTCTCTTGACGTGGGGATAGGACATGGGCACACCAAAGGTTAGGCGGTTAGCCAACATGCTGTGTATATATAGAATTCATATGGTCCAGGACTTGCCTGTGTGATGTAATACATTGACAGCTTTCTATACATCCTTATTAATGGTGCCCATTTAGCAAAATATAAACAAAACAAGCTAATTCACCTACTCTTCCATCAAAGCATCATGCCGTGAAGGTGTTGGAGGTGCATTTTTCTGGATTTGCACTTTGAAAGCCATTGACCTACACAAAAAAAGCAACACATTTTGAATTAAACGTTTTTTTGTATTTTTTTTATTAACACATTTTCTTTTGGCATTTTTTTATTTGACAGTGTAGAAATTGGAGGGAAGAGAAAGAGGGAGAGTTACGACATGCAACAAAGGCCCCAAGGGCGCAATCAAACCTGCAAAATTGCTGTTATATGGCATGCACTGTAACCACTCGGCTACCAAGGCCCCCTGAATTAAATGTGGGTGGCTTGTCATCCCAAAAGGTCCTATTATTCTGTGTAGATGGTTTGGGTTGTTTGGGTTGTTTGGGCTGCTAGTGTAACCAACACTTTTATTGGGTGGAAAATCACTGTCTGTAATCCTGTATGAATTAAATGATGTGAATTAGATGAATGAAATGATATTCTTGAGAAGTGAACCGTTGCATCGCACCGCTGCCCATATACACACAGGCCCCCGGGGATGCTATTAAGATTCCTCACTCTGGCTGAAAGAAGCACACATGGTGTTCTGCACAGATATTATTTCTCTGAATGCCTGGCTTCTCAACCCACCCATTTGTTTTCCTTTTTATATTTTACATATGCATATATTTAATGCCCTTATCCGCTTCCTGTCATGGCAGACGGGCATCGATCAGCTCGAACTAACGGCTAGCATGTCCTCAGGGGGTTACTGGAAGGGAGAGGCACGTATGTTCAGCCATTTTAGACCCTGCATATCTGCTAGTATCAGGTGAATGGAGATGGCTTTTAGTCCCCATCTGGTGCTCAGAGACCTCCTAACAACCTAATTACTGAGGGGTATCTTTGCTTTCCTGGCCGGATTATAGGCCCCATGTTGAACACTGGAGCACAAAATGTCTGCCGGCTACAACCAGCTGAGTGATGTTCTTTAGATAGCAGGATGTGGTTAGTTAACTGGTACCCACCCTGCTTTGAAATGGAAAGCTCCTGTGGAGTACCAGCATCGCATCAGTCCTATATTCTGCGGAACAGGAACTGAAATTGCAGCGCTGTGGCATTTTGGAAATGCAAACATTTGAACTGTCATACCACCCGGCAGCTTGTGTCTGTTCCCTGCACAGGGAGTTGTGAAGATTTTTGTATCTTGAGAGAATCATGTCTCCTACATAGTCTCTCCCACGCAGATTTGCATGTCATCCCTTTATGTAATGGAAGTTTAGACTTGTTTGAAGGCCTGATGATGACGTCGCAGGAGTGATGAATAGTCTTTCACGTTGCTCTTTTACTAATAATGTTGAGTTTCTGCCTGCAGACCTTCAGCTTAGTGTTGCCTGGTACGCAGCCAATCAATGCTGTGTCACCAAGAGCAATGACTTCATTTCAAATAATAAAATGTCTTTTGTTCGTCGCTACAATATGTATGTTATCAAATGTTCCACAAAGTATTAAAAAGGTTTTTGTGTAGTGAAAGATGTTTCTGCTATTCCTTATGGAGTCTGACATGATAAGCAGCTTAATGTCTTAGTTACAAATCCTAAAGCTTTTCACACTTTTGCATGTCTCAGGGTTTTCAAAGGATTAGAAACCTGAAATCAGTTTGATAAATAACTAATGAACCTGCATTTTAAGTAATTCTATATAGTTTCCACAGAGCAGTAACGGGGGATGCTCGAGGCGAGAGAAAACGGAACGCAATGTGCCGCATCCTCCCCTTCTGTGCCAAGTTCAGGTTGTTATGGCAACCAGAATCTGGTCCTATACCTGTTGCCATGGCTGAGAAAGACAGTGATGACGTTTATTAGGGAGCAGAGTGAGCCTGCCATTTTAAGTCCGGGATGTGACTCTGGTGGGAATATTTACTATAAATGCAACGCAGAGGAATTCCTCATTGACATGTTTGTGACGATTATACTATCAATACATCGGCGCTCGTATAGATTCTGCTTGTAAGTGGGATACAAGTGTATGAAGTGAACCGGGTGACTGCTATTCGTTTGAGACAAAGTGGGAGAGTCATGCTGGAAGATTATAAAATAGGATATACTCTTACTTTACCTGTAGGGAAATCTTTTCTGGACTCCGTCCTGCAGTTCCACAGAAGATACAATCGTACAACAACACATAGCGTCCATGTAACAGTTTGCACATACACACCCACTGTATAGTTATTTGGCACTCTTGTCTGATGTACTCAATCTCAGGATAAAATTAAACTCTGCCTCAGTCTTCAACATTTAGATGAAACAGTTTTGTGTGGGATGTGTGATGACACAATAGTTGGATATACCTTCAGATTTGATGCGTCATTCTCTAGATGTAAGAAGTGAGCCTGCACACTAGAGCTGCAATCTCGATTAGTCTATCGACAGAAAAATAATTGCCAACTATTTTAAAAATCGATTTATCGTTAAAATAAGTATTAATGCAAAAAGGACAGAAGACATGGAGATTTCCTGCTGTTTTATTATATATTTAACTGAATATCTTTTAGGTTTTGGACTGTAAAAAGAAGGCGTTTAGAGACATAGACAAAACGATCAAAAAATCAGCAGGTTAATCGATAATGAAAATCATCTTTAGTTGGAAACGTATAACGATTGCCAGCCCCATCCTGCATCATTGCCTTTAATACAAACGTTTAGACTCACTCTGATGACGCACTGACAGAACCACATGGGTGAGCTGTTCTGAGAGCAATGGAGTGGGCAATCGTATGAGACATTCATGGCACATCGTGAACATGATTCACCCTTAGGAGTCGAGCAGTCTCACATTAGTTGCTACCATGTAGCTTTGCTGTGTGCTTTGGTGCATATTTACACCAAAACATCCACCCTGGTCTCTGATGAGAGCCCATGACCGTTTCTTGATTTGCTCGAACACAGCTGTGATTCCCAGTAAGGCCAATTTGTCAACGTCAGTCCGCTGGCCTCTCATGGGCATCCCACCGTCTAAATGCCCCACACGTGGCACTGTCTCGTCATCTTTCTGTTTTTACTGCTTTGCTTCATTAACACTGAATCAAGCTGACTCTGAATGACTCTGAATTAGCCTGCCTCTTCATTAATAGCCTCTGTGGAATAGATTGTTCCAAGAAAGGGGAAGAGGGGCACGGGTAACTTAAATCCCCCCTTCGTTACTTCATGCCCTGGCTCAAATTTCCCATTGGAGGCCAGTCAAAGGTGAAATTGGGCTTTATTTAGCCACTTGTCTTGCTGTATCCTCTTCCAGCGCCCAAAATGGAAGCTGCTGCTCTGCCTGTGCACCTTAACCTGTGCGACGATTGTAGGGGGTACAAACAAATGCATTGTTTTTACCTATGCTATGTTGTAGCCACCTAAGGTTTAGTGCAATGGCAGCTGCTATAATCATGACATATTTAGCATGAAGTAGTTAGTGTTCTGGTTTCTGATGACACGCGGTGCTTTTCTGTCAGCATGTGACCTGTGGAGGGTGATATGCAATCCCTGTCTCTCCACATCTCCTGCATTATTGATAAGTGTGCTAAAATCTCCTCAACGCATAAAGCACTCTGCCTGGTACTCCTTGATGCAAAAACCTCTCAAGCACCCTCACGTCGAGGAGCTGGACCTGGCTTTTAATTGCCCATTAGCAAATCTCCGAATTTGCATTAAACAAGAATAAAACAAACTGCTTGTGGACCACACAGGAGATGTGTTTGAAAATAGTGAAAATGCACTAAATACATAGTTTATATTGTTCTTACTAAGACTTTTTTTTGTGCTCAAGTGCCTTGCAACAATCCAAACCGAGCAACAATAAAAACCAGTCAGTCCCTCAAACCCTTTTTTTCAATATCTTCGTCGCTCCCTCCTTTTCACCTGCCCCCTCTGTACTGTTGGTGGAGGTATGTGATTGTCTGAGTGAACTCTTTGCACGGGCCCCCGATGCAAGGCAGCTTTAGTCAATGAAAGTGCATTTGGAACAACTTGGCTACGTTTAAATTTAAATATCCTACAATAATTTTCATAATCTCCTCCTCTCTCTCTCTCTCTCTCCGTCACATATCCTGTGCAGAGTGTGGAAAGCTTGAACACTACCCCCCAGGGGTAACGGCAAGCATGGTTGAGAGGGATGACATGCCATGCATGGCTGTAGATTCTTGTTCATTAAGAAATGTCTGTGTGGCCATAGGGAATGGCTGTGGGTAGTGCAGAAATACTGTGTGTCGTCAAACCTTTTGCCGATACAACAGGTGAAGGTGTTTATAGTGAGAGTAAGCTACATGTATTTATTATTTAAACTCTATATTGTTTGTCTTTTTTTGCTGTGTGCATGCAATGCATTCAGACACTGATTTTAAAGATGGCGTGTTTGGTAAAGGTTGACACAACAGTTGCAGTTCTGAAATGGCTCATAATCCGTCACTGGTTCATTTGAATTTTAGTTCCATATATTACTGTTAGTGAAATGATTGAAGAACAGGATCTTTTGAGACTCACTACCAGGAGAAAAATATGTGAAATAAAGTATGTTAATCAAGAGTCTTTTTTGTGACACAGAAATGAAACATTTTGTGTTTTTTGAGAAGGATCAGACTAAATACAAGATTAATCTCGTTAAATGAGGAATGAAGTTTGGTTAATGTTTGATGTTAAGCAACACCCCCCCCCCCCCCCCCAACTATTCCAAGAGTGAGATAAAGAGAGTTGGCAAGCAAAGATAGTGAATGTGCCAGGACAACAAAACAAAACAAAAAAACCTAAACAGAAACACATTTGATTTGATGCTCTGAACTAGAAATAGAAAAAAATACACATTTATTGGCACATAGGACAACAGGCTTGCAAATTAACCACAAAGCCAAGATACAATGCGTTTCAGTGTTTAGTTGGTCAACGATTCCCCGCCATAATTCAAATGACTGAACATCAGTGACTTTTGCTATATACTATATTGTGGTAGAAGGGATTTAATTAAAATCCTAATCCAGTAATTGAAGAGATGATATGTCGTAAATGAATTAACTTCATTAGACATTAAGATGAAACTGCAAGCACATGGGAGTAGATTTTTCTTTCTTTCATATTCAAATCTGATGTTATCAACCGCCTTACTAATTTTGTTCTTTCCCTCACAGCTATTGTCAACCCCAAAGCCCCAAAGGAACCAGCAAAGACCTTCAGTTTCGATTACTCCTACTGGTCACACACTACGGTGAGTTTGAACATTTGAACAATGAAATTAGCAATAAGAACGCACATTTTGAAGATTGAAATATAATTATACATATACTGGCAATTTGAAATAACACAAGTTTATTGAAAAATGAAGTCCTCTCTCTGTCTTTCCCACAGCCGGAAGACCCCGGCTTTGCTTCACAGAACCTTGTGTACAATGATATTGGCAAGGAAATGCTGGCGCATGCGTTTGAGGGCTACAACGTCTGCATCTTTGCTTATGGCCAGACAGGAGCTGGCAAGTCCTACACCATGATGGGCAGGCAGGAGGAGGGGCAGGAAGGAATCATTCCCATGGTCTGTAATGTTCAGACTGTAGCTTTACCTTTACATTTCTTGTAATGACATAGCTCTTTGTCTCTGCAAATGTGTGCCTGCTTAATATCCTTGTGTCATGTATCTCAGGCTAAAATTGTACATAGTAATCCAGCTTCCTTGAATCCATCCTCCTTTACCCTTGTAGCCACCTCCTGGTTTAGAAAATCTGCAATAGAGAGGGGGACATGGAAAACAATTTTTAGAATTAAATTGACACTTTTTGTCTGATGGACACTATAATGGCACAGGCATGACATTTTATTTTTTAATCATCTAATGTAATGGTCTTTGGATATACCTCTACGCTGATGACACCAAACTCTAGGCCTCCACTACAATGCTATCAAAATCTGTCATCAAAGTTTCCAACTTTGAATTCATTATAGCACTCATACTGTGGATAAAACAAATGTGTTAAGTTGTATCTGCTGATGCTCTCTAGATCTTATGGTGGGATGTTTTTTTGTTAAATGATTTGCTATTTATCCAAATAAGTTGTTTTGTTAGTATCTTATTTATCTGTTGGTCCACAGATCTCTCCTACCTTTTACCTCCCCAAATCCTGTTAATTTGCACTAAACATCTTCTTTCTCTGCCTCTCAGCTCTGTGAAGATCTATTTGAGAAAATCAATGAAGACAACAACAAAGACCAGCTCGCCTACTCGGTAGAGGTGAGTCTCAGACTGCTTTGACATCTATAATCCCTGTTTTCAGCCCCTGCCTCTGACTCTTGGGTTGGCTTGTCTCTATGAACCATTCCTAGCTTTCTCCTAACTGTTTATCTGGTAAAACTCAGACATTAATTACATATTGACTGAACCTTCGAAGATGCTGGGTCACCTTAGCACAGTCCTTCAGATTGTTTAGTTAAATTGTACACTCTTTTTTTTTTTACTCAAACTGGTCTCAGTGGAATAACAATTAAAATATATATATTTATATTGTGAGGATGCAAAAAATACATACATTATTTAAACTTGTAGTGTTATAGTTTATATTTAGCTTCATTTTACTTTTTCGTGGCGTTTCACTGCGGCACCTGAACTCATAATCTGTTACTTTTGCAATTGTTTCTAGGTCAGTTACATGGAGATCTACTGTGAGCGGGTGCGAGATTTGCTAAACCCTAAGAACAAAGCGAATTTACGAGTGCGAGAGCATCCTTTACTGGGTCCCTACGTGGAGGACCTGTCCAAGCTAGCTGTCACCTCCTATACAGACATTGCTGACCTCATGGATGCAGGCAACAAGGCCAGGTGAGCCAAGCCGGAGGAGGAGGAGGAGGAGGAGGAGGAGGAGGAGGAAATAGCCACACCAGAGTTGACTAGCTTGATGTTTTCTAGAAGTTTGTGTTGAATAGTTAGTTTGCTAATGTGCCATAAAACTCCTCCTTCTTGCTCTTACACGATAATAATCTGTCTTAATGTAAAATATTCTGCTTTACCTAATGTGCAGGGTAAAAGCATAATTTCTTTATTGCCATTATCCCACTACGTACTAGTAAAGTTGAGTAGCTCAGTACGTGGGTCTTAATGTATTCCCTATTTTTCTGGAATATGAAAAGCTTATCAGCACCTCCCCAAAACATTTAAACTCTACTTTTATTGGCCATTTGTTTGTTTTCTAATTGAGTTATTAGGAGGCCCAGTCTGTTATCTCAAAGGTCCTTGAGGCCATTATATTGACTTAATTTGCCTGACCTTTAGTGAGGCTACTGTGGCCACGTTAAAGTGAGCGTGTGTGTGTGTGTGTGTGTGTGTGTGTCACGGGAGGTCCAAGGGGAGGAGTGAACTCTGCCTTAATCTTCCTGTGCTGACTCAGCTCGGCTTATTTCTGGAACATGGTGTGAAAAGCCTGTATCTCCCCAGTGAATGTTCCTCTGAATGTGCCTTGTGTAGTTTCTATTTGGTGTCCTCGTAGTATTATCCACATCCGCCATGCAAAGTAATCCCTTCGACTCAATTCCCTCTAATAGGCGTAAAACCCAGTGATGATGGCTCCATTAATAAAGCTATCAAGACCATGAATTTAGTGTTAATACTGAATAATTCAGGTTACAGTGCTCAGAAAAATGCGTTACGTCCATATCGGTTTTTTTATTTCCTAACTATGCCCGTATGTGCTCACCCACAGAACTGTGGCTGCCACCAACATGAATGAGACCAGCAGCAGGTCCCATGCTGTGTTCACCATCGTCTTCACACAGAAGAAACATGACAGCGAAACAGATAACTCAACAGAAAAGGTCAGAGGAGATGAGAAAGAGAGACATCTTCTGATTCTTAAATTACATCATTAACTATTTACACTGAACCATGTTTATAACGTATAACCAACTCTGATCCTGTGCTGTTGGGAGTGCATTTCTTCCTAATGGTTTTTACTTGCAGCCCATTTATTTAGCTTGCTCCTTTTGATTCCGGCTAAGATGTCTCCTGTGGTCTTCTTGATCGCCATTTTAGATTTGAATTTTAGCATTTCCTCCGACTGCAGCAGAGACAAAGACCGCTGTGTTATTGTAAACACAATGACCATTGTATTTAGCCACTCCATCAGATTTTACTGCCTCGCTGCATCTCCCTTGCCAGTAATGTCCAAATGTTTAAAATGTTTTTGTTTTTATTAAATTATTTGAGCATTTAAATAAATATAACACGCTTTGTATTTGATAGTCAGTGCTGTCATTGTTTCAGTTTGATATCCTCTCTTGTTTATGATCCTAATGTAAATTATTCATAAGCTTGATGCATCTGGAATGTATTTAATCCCTCTTCAGGTCAGTAAAATTAGTCTGGTGGACTTGGCAGGGAGTGAACGAGCAGATTCCACTGGTGCTACAGGTACCAGGCTAAAGGTAAGACTCCCATTATCACAGACAGCATTAGCAAATGGTTGACTAGTATTACCCTGATGGCTCTTAAATGATATCGTTTTCGTTTATGCTTGCAGGAGGGAGCAAACATCAACAAATCTCTCACCACGTTAGGAAAGGTTATCTCTGCCTTGGCTGAAGTGGTGAGTATTTTATGTCTGTTTCTGTTTATATCTGTCTTTCCTCTCCTCTTTCTCCTTTCCAGCCTTTTCTCTTGAACTCTGCAACTCCACCCTGTCTTCTTAAGGAATTGAAGTTTGTAGCCTGGCATGCTGTAATGTCTGCCCTTCTGTTTTCTCTTCTCTTGTCCTGTCCTTGTAATTCTTGCTCACAAAGGATAACTCTACCAGCAAGGTAAACCCTTTGACAGCCCAACCACTAACCTCTGATTCCTCCCATGAGGCAGATTTGACAGGCTTTTGCCATGTGCAATGCTGAAGTTGCTGCACAGCCTTCTGTCAAAAGCATTTTATTAAGTGTTTTAGCAAGTGCTGTGCTGTTAAGGCACCACGCATAGTTAAATCCACAATCCTTGCACCAGAGCAAAAGCTAATCAAATCAGGCTTCTACTCATTTTACCCAACCTCCATGTCCATCACATATGAGGTGTTTGTCATGGTACAATATAATATTCTTAACTGCCATCCCTCATTTTCCATGAAGGTCTTACATCAGTTGTCAGTTTTCTTTCTGCCTGCCAACTTAATGTTTGTTTACTGCAGAGCAAGAAGAAGAAGAAGACTGACTTCATCCCGTACAGAGACTCTGTCCTAACATGGCTGCTGAGGGAGAACCTTGGTATGCACATTAATAACACAGGCTAAAAATCCTTTACCGGTGGAATATGGTTAAATTTATGTCTGTAACTTGTATAGCAATATCTTTTTTTCCTGGACAGCAAGAATAATTGAAGCATCTGTATCCTATCTTAAGCTGGAGCTAGTGTACATTACGCTCTGCCAATTTAAGAAGAACACTGTCAGCAGACTGTATTTCAACCTAACTAGACAAGCACACCCCTCTCCTTGGTTCAGTGTATCTTTAATCTTAGCACACATGACACATGTAGTACTTTGCAGTTTAGCCTAATGAGACTGCAGTCTTATATTAGTGGAATTAGCCTTCAGTGTTTATTTTTGCTATAGTGGTGTTTTCTTCCATGCTGAGCATTTGTACTGCACAATGCAATGACAATCATTTTGTATTTTGAAAGAAATGTAATACTAATCCATCTTGTCTTGGTGTGAAATTGGCCCACATTTGTCACATAATTTACCACTTCACCTGGTCTTTTGTTATCAGGTGGAAACTCACGAACAGCCATGGTAGCTGCCCTCAGTCCTGCAGACATCAACTACGATGAAACCCTCGGCACACTCCGGTAAGGTTTCCATCTAGGACAATCATTTACAAACCCATTCCAGTTGATTGTTCGCATTTGTTTGTATTTGATCCTTGACTACAAATAGAGTTTTATCACTTTTGTAATTTTTAGCTATGCTGACCGAGCAAAGAACATCAAATGTAATGCTATCATCAATGAGGATCCCAACAATAAGCTGGTGCGGGACCTCAAGGATGAAGTGTCTCGACTGAAGGAACTGCTCCGTGCTCAGGGCCTGGGAGACATCCTCGACAGTGAGTTTAATGCACAGCTTCTACCTTCTCTCTCAGGATCTAGCTCACACTGGCAACAGCTTCTTTCTACTTCACTGTCGTCCCACTTTGTTTTCATCGCTGTGCCTATATTCATTACATAACTAAACAGACTTGTAACCGCTTTAATATCTTTTTTTACAGTGATACAATCCTGGTTTATTATGCCTCCTTACAGAGTAGAATGTATATTTTGTACTATGTATAACATGTACAATATAACACTACATGACTACTATTTTCTTAGAATATTCAAAGTTGCATGCTGTACAATTACAAATCATTTAAGGAAAAATATAAATGGTCATATTTGGCTGATTGCGACTGACAACACAAATGGTAGTTTAAAGCTGCATTAAACTGTCACACTCCATTTGATGTACACAAGACTAATGGCTCATAGCCTAGTAAATTAGAGACATAATACACCCATTAATAACTTCTAATATCTGAGCTAATGAATAACCTGCCTGCTTAGATCATGCCTAATGACATGGCACTTAACAAGTCCTTCCATGCCATTTCTACTCCTCCTCGTTAAGGCTCTCATCCAGCTCACTAAGAAATGTCTGTAACCTTTTCCTCCCATTCTACTGGTGCTGACCTCTGACCTTCTCATCTTTTCCTGCTTCCTCTTAGTTGATCCTATGGGGGATGATTGCCCAGGAAGTGGATTCAAATGTGTGTATATGTGTGGTAGTCTATCACTATTTGCCCTATTAATAATAGCTAACATTGCTTATATTAAATGCTCTATATTAAATCTGCTACCAGCTTTGCATGTAAATGCTAAAAAGAAGAGAAGAAATAAATGCAAGGCTTCCGTAGATCTGCTGATCTAGCATGCTTTGCGCTTGAATGATGGGGGTGAGGCAGCTATTTGCAGACTCTAATCCAGCTGTATCAGAAGTTACTTTTGGAATTTCCCTTTTTTAGAAACATTACTTTTAGAATAGCTCGTCTGTCTTCCCCACCCCCGAGCACTCACACCATTTTCTTACCCCATCTGTCTTTGACTCGCTTTCTCAAGCTTCTTTTCTTGACGGTGCTCTTTCTGCTTTTTCTTTTTTTTCTTTTACTAACCATTCGCTGCAGGTGACAGTTCTCAAATCTTTAGAGTGCCACTTCTCAGTTCTCAAACTGAGGCTCCGAGTTACAGACGGAAAGGTGCATGATTCTTTCTAAATAGCCACACCAGAGTTGACTAGCTTGATGTTTTCTAGAAGTTTGTGTTGAATAGTTAGTTTGCTAATGTGCCCTAAAACTCCTCCTTCTTGCTCTTACACGATAATAATCTGTCCTAATGTAGAATATTCTGCTTCACCTAATGTGCAGGGTAAAAGCATCATATTTTTTATTGCCGTTGTCCCACTACGTACTAGTAAAGTTGAGTAGCTCAGTACGTGGGTCTTGATGTATTCCCTATTTTTCTGGACAATGAAAAGCTTATCAGCACCTCCCCAAAACATTTAAACTCTACTTTTATTGGCCATTTGTTTGTTTTCTAATTGAGTTATTAGGAGGCCCAGTCTGTTATCTCAAAGGTCCTTGAGGCCATTATATTGACTTAATCTGCCTGACCTTTAGTGAGGCTGCTGTGGCTACGTTAAAGTGAGTGTGTGTGTGTTTGCGTGTGCGTGTGTGTTTGCGTGTGCGTGTGTTTGCGGTGATTCAAACTACTGGTCTGCAGGCTGAACTTTGGCAGCATGTGTCAATGACTCTCACCCTTCCTCCCTCTGGACCCTTACAGTCTCCATCGCCCTCCCATCCTGTAGTTGATGCACTGATGAGCAGTTTTCACACAGTGTGTTATACTTCAAGTCAAAGGCAACAAAGTGACGTCACCCTCGAAATTAAGTTTTCAAAGTGAATTGCTCTGCACTGTAATTCTGGCCCACATAAAAATAATCCCTCTGGAAACTCTCTAATAGAGTACAAGATAAAATGTTCTGCATTTTCTCTTGGGGTTGAAAAGTTTGTTCAGGCAGACTGTTGCAAACCACCTGGAGTGAAAGCTGCTTCTCTCTGTAGCTGACTATTGTGCTCGGTGTTTGTCTTAACCCTTTGATGTACAACGTGTGTCTTACATTGGTCTTCCCTCCCTTTGTCCTTTCTCTTTCCCCATCTCTTTCTATCCTCTCTCTCCTCCTATTTCGTATTTCGTTCCTCCATTTTTATGTGGTTTATTCCCCCTATCCTGCCCTGGGCCTATCCCACCTCTCTCTGTGTTGTTCTTTTTCTCTCTTTCTCTCCTGCTCTTGGCTCAGACCTCAAAGACATTCAGAACAATAAGCATAGATACTTGATAGCCTCAGAGAACCAACGCCCTGGCCATTTCTCCACAGCCCCTATTGGTTCCCTGACAGCTTCACCATCCTCTGGCTCGCTGTGCAACCAGGGGGGCCTTCAGTCTGTCACCAGCATCCAGGAGCGCATCATGTCCACCCCTGGAGGAGAAGAGGCAATCGAAAGACTCAAGGTAAAGTTGGGCCGTGTAGACCACTGCAGTCAAATCCCACTTATGTTTTGTGTAAAGAGAGAAGAGCCCCACAGCTACTCCTACCCTCAACTTTGTATGCTTTTATCTTTAACTTAAGTCCTTAAGTTATTCAAACATGCCCTCGGTAGAGCCAAAAGCTGCCCCAAGTTGTGCTTTGTTGGGCAACAGGCTGGCTTGTAGATGTTTATGCAAGGCATGTGCTGAAAATGAAAATGAATACATATATCAATAGCTCAATTATTGAAAAAGAAAATCTTCAAACACCATTGAAACTTATGTCAATGACCAAACATTGTTAAGCACACTGTTCTGTATCTGTCAACAAAACATTTCTGCACTGCCTGCTGCGATAAATATGTATTTACACAGGCACAGGAGGGCCTTCCCTTTGTGCTGGCTGTTGGATATTACAATAATAATATACACAAATATATCAATTATTGTCCCACTACATAAGAAAATGTTACTTTTATTAAATATTTGAAAAGATACCTCAGTAGTATTTAAAGCTGTATATGTATTATAATAACTGTAGAAGGTGCATCTTTCCAAATGCTGAAATATCTCTAAATAGATTAGTAAAAAGAAAGAATAATACCAATTTACAATAAAGCCTCACAAATGTCATTTTGAATCGGTAAATGAGACATTCCTGCGTTAATGTCAAGATGGCTGTTGTTTAATTTCAGCCCACACACCTTTAATCAAAACACGTTCTGCATCGCAGTCCTCATCTGGCCTCTGAGCTTTACTTCTCTCACGCTCGCAGTCGACTCTCTGTTGATAAGGAGCACATAGCATCGCAACAACCAACCATGAGGCACTGCAGTTTCCATGACAACCATGGTGCCCAGTCTGTCTGTCATCCAATGACGTCAAGCACCAACGCAGAGACACACGAAAGTGGACCGAAATAGATCCATTCTCATTGACGTTAAGATTTAATAGGGAGACACGATACATTTCACTTTCTTTGATCTTTAAAGGTGTAGCAGCCGGTGTTGGTGAAACAAACATTACAGAGAACGTTACTTAACGTCAGTATTTCATTACGGTGTTAAACTACGATGACTTTATAATGCATTATTCAACCTTTTATAGTAACAGGGTTACAGAATATATCAAGACCTAGAAAAGCAGTACCTCACTGGTTACAGCAGCTGTAATGGATTTTTACTGCAGTTTTAAGGAGAAACTCATAAAGTTATGACATAATTGCCTTAATATGGAGCAGTATGTTGCACTGCCCCGCTCTGTTTTTTATGCCCGACTCAAAACCTTTTTTAATGAAAGAAAGGATATGAACTTGACCAAAAAGCATGTTTGCCACTAGTATCAAATCTTGGGTGTAAGTATTGTTACTGAGAGAAACATTTAGTCACTGCTGATAGTTCAGATTACTTCACGCCGGTTGTGTTTTCCTCACGCTTTGCCTCTTTGGTGTTCAGGAATCAGAAAAGATCATTGCCGAGCTCAATGAAACCTGGGAAGAGAAACTGCGAAAGACTGAGGCAATTCGCATGGAGAGGTCAGTATTTGCGTCATACGTGTGCCTCCACCCCTCCTTCAACTCGTGCGTGTCCTGTCAGTGATAGACAAACCCCCCCATAGCTCTATCTTTGCACCCCTCTCTGCTGGCTGTCTCACTTTCTTCACCGATCTGTCTCGTTTCCTCTGCTCTCATTTTGACCATTTCCCTTTCTTGTCGTCACACACCGCTGCACAAACGGCCCTTTTCTCCCCCCTTTTCTCCACTCATCTGTGGCTGCAGACACCAACCGTGTCACTGTCTGTCCATTGAGTCCCACTGGTGCCATTCTCTGCCTGTTGTCCTTCCACAAATCACTTACTGTGATGGTGCACACCATCCCTTCTCATCCTGTTTCTCTTATCAACGCAAAGGCTCTTTGCTGAAACCAATTGTACAGAGAGTGTGTTTCTCTGTTGCCGAAAGTCTTTGCAAGAGAATATGTGCAACATGTCTTTAAGTATTATTCCTGAGCCTGACAAATGTTTTTCCTTCACTACAGGGAGGCCTTGCTTGCAGAGATGGGTGTGGCAATCCGTGAAGACGGAGGCACTTTGGGGGTCTTCTCTCCTAAAAAGGTAGAACAGACATGAGACACGAGCACAGACGTTGATGGCGGTGGGGGGGGCTGTGCCAAATTTCCCATGGATGGTGATGCACACCCCCTCCATCATCACCTCCTCACTTCTGTTTCCCATGTTATCTTTTTCCATGAGAACCCTCCCTGTACCGTCACTGTGTTTTCTCATCGTTATCGTTCTGTCTCTCTCCACTCTGTTATTTGCTTCCTTCACACACTCAGCTTAGCCTTGAAATGCCATTTGATGAGCAGTTTGATTGTTTTCCCACCAAGAAGGTTTGTTTGAATTAGCAGACACTAGATGAGTTTAGTCGAGTGTTCAGTAGTGATTTAACATCATAAATGTGCTTCTGTACAGGCTCAAAGTTGTCCTCATGCACAGATCTGCATTTTGTGTTCCTCCTGTGTGGAGCTTCTACAGTTATTCCCCCCCCCCCCTCCATATTTGAGTCATGATCTGTAAAGTGATGGGGATAATTTAAGATTCTTTGAAGTCTTGAATCAAGGTTTATCTTTGAATATAATACTCGGCTGTGAGTAGATTATTCAAACATTTCCTTTCGCTGCTTATTAGCGCTGTCATGAGGCTTATTAAATTACAGGCAACAGTACATTCCCCTCGCTCTCCTTACCTCTCCAGCATCCTCCAGTAGAGGAAATACCTTGTGGCAGCAACATAAAGACCAGTACATGTATTAGTATACGCTTGTCAGAAGAGGCACGATTGTGGCATAGAACAAGATTTGTTACCTTTTTAATGACTGTTCCGCACTAGCTGTCACTAGATCAGAAAATGTTCCTCTTTGTAATTAATCCCCCCCCTCCTCTGCTACTAATTAATGTTTTTTTTAGGTTGTTTCTTTTCTTCACATCCATTTGTCTTCCATTCATTCTTGTTCTCTCTTTTCACTCACTGCTGCTCCATGGGTTAGCATTTTCCTGAGAAGCCTTGTGATCTTTATACAGACTTTAATGGGGTGTTTTCCCCCAAAAAGGTTGGTGGCGTAGCTGCTAGCATTATTTGTAGTGGTACTGTGTTGTATCGGACTCTAGCGGTGTCAGCACCGCGCCAATGTGACCCTTTCCGTCCATGTACTGTGTATCATGTATCACTGACGGCAGTGTTTGATAAGAAACGACGCTCACTTTTTGTTTGCAGTGTTGGTTTAGTTTCAGCACTGTGGCATATTGATGAATATGTTTATTGTGTTAAAGCTTCTACCTCTTATGTTTCATCTGTAGACTCCACACCTGGTTAACCTGAATGAGGATCCTCTCATGTCGGAGTGTCTGCTGTACTACATCAAAGACGGGATTACAAGGTACCCCAAACCTGGATGATGACACTAAAATGCTGCAGAGGATGTAGAAAGGGTTTGAATGTTTCCCTCTATCTCTGAACTCTGAAGGTTCCTCTTGCTTAACATTAAAAGAGGAGAAATACAGAGTCCTGAGGAAACTGGCTTAAAATCTGCCACTGATCACAAAAGGTTGCGCTGTCTAAAGTTACTTCCCTACCCTCTTTGTCCTTTTGCCCCTCAGTTGACTATTCCTGTTGAGTATTTTGTTACAGTTGCGCCTCAGGGGGACAATAATGGATGACAGAGTCACAGACGAAAGCACAGATAGTGCTTTAGGAGTGTTGCTTTCTAAAAATAATGGATTAAAGGTTCCATTTAACTTCTGCTGCTGACTTTTTGACAAAATGGCTGCATCATGAGAAATGAGAGGGCAGTATTTACGCTCTCAAAATGGCCTCTGATTGTTTCAGGGTGGGGCAGGCTGATGCTGAAAGACGACAGGACATTGTTTTAAGTGGTGCTCATATCAAGGAAGAGCACTGCATCTTCCGCAGCGAGAGGAATGCCAATGGAAAAGGTGAGGCACCGTAGTATGAGTTTGTTTGCCTTGGCGTATGTGTATTGAATATCTGGATTATTTGATGGATAATGTTCCGCTCTAATTTAAAGAGGGGTAACTGTAGTTTCTAAGTATCTGCAAAACCAACCTTAGGCACTTTGTCAGTGTGGATGTGCATAAATATAGACTCAATGTTCTATTGCTAGTGGAAACCTTATGCCCAGTAATCCCTACATGCACAGGATTAGATATGTCTATCACCATTTAAAAATGAAGCTTTTCAGAATGAATCACTGATGATTGGTTGATGTGTTTTTGCTGAAGTTGTCGTCATGCTGGTGCCCTGCGAGGGATCAGAAACCTACGTCAACGGCAAGCGTGTTGAGGATTCAATCCAGCTTCGCTCAGGTACACATCTGATGTTCTGTAAATGTGATGTCTGTATTGTCTCCGTTGGGCCACGAGACGACTGACTTCCTAATAACTGTAGATAATTGAATTCATATAATGGGTTTTTCCTGTCGCGTCATAAATAATAGTGTACAATGTGGTTCACAAAACCCCTTGTGATGTTTCAACTTAAATGGTGAGAAGAAACAGTTCTTCTATCAGCACTGAAGGAACAAAGTCTTATTTCATTCTCTCCACACGCTGGTCTGCCCCCGTCTTCTTTCAGGTAACCGTATCATTATGGGAAAGAACCACGTGTTCCGGTTCAACCACCCAGAGCAGGCCCGAGCTGAAAGGGAGAAGACGCCAACTGCTGAAACCCCCGTGGAGCCGGTGGATTGGACCTTTGCTCAGAGAGAACTTCTGGAGAAGCAGGGCATCGACATGAAGCAGGAGATGGAGAAAAGGTACACAATCCATCCGGGTGGCTATAATTAAATGTACTTCTTTATAGTGTCTGTTGTGAATTGATGGGTTATAAATATGGATTGTACAGTATATCATGAATTGTGTTGATGTATTTTACATTATATTTTACTCTCTTATGTAGGCTCACTGAGATGGAAATCTTGTACAAGAAGGAGAAGGAGGAAGCAGACCAGCTTCTGGAGCAACAGCGACTGGTGAGTTCAAATAAGATGGAATTTAATCAAACCCACTTTGTAAGTGTTAAGGATTCAGTTTTTTTTCCTGTAAACTATAATATATTTCATGCTTTTTGTGAGTTAGTCATAATTAAAGGCATCTTCTTGAGTGATTCAGCTATTTTGTGTGGGATTTTGAGTGAAATGTCATGCGTGGAGTTGAAAGTTAAAGCATGGTTTTCTGTGGTCAATTACAATTGGAAAGCTAGTTTTTGTTTTTTGGATGATAGCTTCACTCAGTCCATTTAAATCTGACTAGTACTAATTCTCACTCTGAGCTCTGCCACTTTTGAGATGTGTGTGTGCGTGAATCACACTATTACTGCGAACGCATGTCTGTTCTTCTTGCATGGACGGTTTTCTGGTTTGAGACAGATGAGCTTTTCTGTAGCAATTTGATTGAGCGAGACTTAGATTGTAAAGCTTTCCCCTTTCCAAATCCCTGTTTTCATTTTTCTTGTGTCTTCTATAGTGGATCTGAATCTTGCAAAACAGCAACTTGCAGCTAAAGTTTATTTGATATTAAGACCCAAATTCATATTGGTCAGTAACTCATTGAAACACACTGCCTTGTTTTTATAAAGTGACGCTGCTTTTGCATGGTTCATGTTAATAGCATGTTTTCCTAACTCGTTCCGTACTGGTTCTGGACTAAGTTGCAGTGTTTTGCTGTTGAGCTGGTCAGCTTTGAAGTGGCTGTTGATTTGCTTGGATTAGATTTCTACTCTAGTTTTCTTGCTCTGTTTTATCCTGAGTTTCATCTCTCCAATGCAGTTGCTGACATGTACAATGCATTGTGATAACAAAAAAATCCTGCTGTAGTTTTTTGACAGATAGTGACAATGTGGTTTCTCATTGACTTCTTTGGCTCCCTCTCTTTTGCTAGCCTTACATGGCACCTGTGTAGCACACTGAGGGCACGGCTACTACAACCGAGTTATCACTGCTTACAGTTGAATCAGTGAATCACAGACCTCTTCCATACGAGCGGTTTTATGTGCAGAGCTACATGCACAGGGGTTCAGACTCCCAGCGTACATATCCACACATCCAATTCTATCCATAGATACAGTATCATACACAAGACCCGAATTATCTGTACCAAATGGTTGTGATCTGTAATGTACTTTGTCTACAAAAAATGAGAAACTGCATTTTTTTTCCAACTAACATCTTTCTTGTAGTGGATTAACACTTACCCTCACGCCTGCCTCTCCTCTCTCTACTGGCTTTCTGATCAACTGCAAGAACACTCTGTCTTCTAACTCACTGCTAACACTAAAGCCAATCAAACCTTCTGGACTAAAGGAGAAAGCTCCAAAATTCATCTACATGCATGCCACTGTAGCATGTTTGGGATCCAGCATTCAAATCACCAAATTTTCAATTAAGAAGAGGAATATCACAAAACAATACAGAAGTGCTACAGTCAGCATCTATCCTCTATTGATATTTCTTTTCTAATCATGATATACATGCTTTACCTTTTTTACTTTTAATATCAATGTGCAACATTGGGAACAATAGTGTTAAAGCTGATACCCTCATTTCTGAGGTGTGAAAAGCTTTAGTTTTTACAACAATAGATGTTTTAAAGAATGTTAATTTATTCATATTCATATCACCATTTCACTAGAGAAAATACGAGAACGACAAACTGACAGGCAAGAAAGTCAATGGAAGCCACTGTTTTGTTGGATTTTCATTTGTTTTTCCATCGTTATTTTGAACATAATTCTGGATGAATGTATTCTGCATGTTGCTATACATCGTACAGTAATGATGTATGCACAATATTTCGATGACATTACAGTGTAATGGTCATCTTTGGTAAATATCCTAAAATTCTGAAGCACAACATTCTGTCCAAGCGGATGTATTATCATCATGATTTAGCTTCAAATTTACTCATAGTTGAAGTTCCCATGTTGCATATTCATAACTTTTTATTCATTATTTTATTTAAAGTCGTCCTTTCATCCTCTCTTTGATTTCTCATTTTAATTTCTCCTTTTTTTTTGGGAACCCTTTGTGGTTTGTGTCCTGTTGTTTTCTCAAGGATGGAGACTCTGATAGTGGGGATGACTCAGATAAGAGGTCTTGTGAAGAGAGCTGGAGACTGATCACTTCCTTGAGGGAAAAGTTGCCCCCCAGCAAGCTACAATCCATAGTGAGAAAGTGTGGATTACCCAGCAGTGGGAAGATAAGAGAGCAAGTTAAAATGTACCAGATCCCTCAGCGGCGTCGCATCACCAAGGACTCCAAGTGGGTGACAATCTCTGACCTGAAGATCCAGGCAGTCAAAGAAATTTGTTATGAAGTAGCGCTCAATGACTTCCGCCAAACAAGGCAGGAAATTGAAGCACTGGCCATTGTAAAGATGAAGGAGCTTTGTGCTAGCTACAACAAGAAGGACCCCAACGAGCGGGACTCGTGGAGGGCGGTGGCTCGGGATGTTTGGGACACTGTAGGGGTTGGTGACGAGCGCATTGAGGACGTCATTACCAATGGGCCTCGACCAGGAGTGATTGTTATGGATGACCTAAAGGTGCACATTGATAAACTTGAGGATATCTTGCACGAGGTGAAGAAACAAAATAATATGAAGGATGAGGAGATCCGTGCTCTCAGGAACAAGATGGTCAAAATGGAAAAGGTCCTTCCACTCATCATCCCGGAGAGCCATGAAAAGCCTCCTGTAGGTTCTTCTACAATCCCAAGCCCACGAGAAGGAAAACCTCCTTTGCCTGAAAAGCCTGATGATGAGGATGTAGATTCACAAACAGGCCAAAGTATATTAGATGATTCAACCCTAAAGCGAGGCCACATGCGCTGGATGCGTCAAGAACAGTTACGCCTCAAGAACCTTCAGCAACAAGAGATCTCTAAGCAGCTGCGCCGGCAAACTGGACCACACCGCTTTATACCCCCAGAAGATCGCAAGCTGCGCTTCCCCTTCAAAAGCAACCCTCAGCACCGCAACTCATGGAGCCCCGGCACTCATATAATAATTACAGATCAGCAGGTCATTGAGCTAAAGGTGCCCAAAGAAGCTGTAGACGAAGAAGGAGAAATCCAGGCTGGAGAAGGACTGCAGTCCAGAGAAATGATGGCTGCTTCACTGACCCATGGTAGTCCCCCTTTGCCAAGCCCATCAGTCCAGTACAGGAGCAAAGACTTGGAGCAAGGTTTAAGCCAGAGTCACAGACATAACTATAGGAACAACCAGAACCAGCAGCCCCATGAACGAAGCCGCAGCAACTCTTTTAATCACCGCCAGCGGCCCTCTGGCTCCATGGAGTCACTGCAGCAGTCTGAAAGCAACAGGAAGCACACGCAAGCTTTCTACCAGCCCCGCCACCATCAGAGCCAGCAAGCACATCCCCAACCACACCACCAACAACAGCCCTGCCACTACGATAGCATGATGTATACAGATGGCAGATTCAATGGCTACCAGCAGTACCATCAAACTGACCACGCTCACCATCCAATCAACTTTCAGGCACCTCCGCGAATGCGCAGGCAAATGTCTGCTCCGAATCTAAAAGCCAGCAGAGAGACGGCAGTCTGAGTGGGACTTGTGGAATGAGGAACTAGTTTTGATGTACTTTTAGTAGGCAAACGCATTACAGATCACAACAGCTCAGAATCATGTGTCACACAGCTCAAACCGACTGTGACTTTTGCACTTGATCAGTGTGTTATTGGTTGATCCAAAAGTATTGTATGTATTATAGGAAGACATTTTATCATCATCATAATATATGCCGTTTTATCAATTTTTGTTGCATTGTGTGCGCTGTGATCACTAGCATTGGGAGAGCTGTCATAAGGAATTGAAGCCAACAGACTATAAAGGGACTGTTTTTCTTTTGTTTTTTTCTGAAGAGACACACCATGCCTACTCTGCTCATTTTTCAGCACGTGTGACAATTCATCAATCATGCTTTAATTGGCCAAAATTATCTTCATGGTTGATTTTCTGAGTTTACATCTTTTCCATTTTAGTATTGATTTATCATGAATGTTTTTATCCACTACAGTATAAACAACTGAAGTGTCTAATTTTCATCAAGACTTGTTGTGATTGTAGCCCAAAGTAGGAACCTAAACATCCCCTTCTTCTTCTTCTTTCTATGTACCATGTAACTGAATTTAAGGATGGAAGAATCTGTTCTCTTTTCAGTTTTACATTTTGTGCTGTACCTCCATAAAACATTTAGTCATAAATCATCAATCAAGGTTCCAGTGAAAATTTGCAAAGGAAACTTCATAGCTTGCCTAACCAAACTAACTTTTAAAAAATAACATACTGATTTATTCAAATTCTTAGAAGTCGCCTGATTGCTTGATCCCTTTTTTTCTTTCTTTCTTGATTTATTTTCAATATATAACTGCCACATACTTGTATTTCAGTATGTTGCACTTCCTCAAGTCATGGATAATCAGTTAGTTAGTAAAGACTAATTTTAATGTTAAGCAATAAGTTACCCTATTCTTAAAACTGTATTTTAAAAACTACCACATTTTATGTATTGGTGTAGTTCCATGATATTGCAATGTTCTCTCGTGGAGTTTACCAAACACCCTATCCAATGTAAGAACCACTACGCTGAAATGCCTAACTGACTGATGGACCGAAGTTCCACTAAATCTTTATCTATTTTAAAGTTTCACTGTAACCAGTCCAGAAAGTAAAACAAAGATTCCCTGTCTCGTCTGTATAAACCACAGATCATGAACAGAGCTCTGATTTCCGTTTCATGCCGTCTTAAAATTACATTCTGGGTTTGTGGTTCACTGAGTAAGGACAGAGTTCTCCGTGTTTCGATTGTACGTCCTACAGAGTGTTGTCATGGCTCCCAAAGACTCGCCTTAAAAAATGTTGACGGGAGGACAAAGACTTGAAGTGTTTGCATAATGTTAGTCGGAAGAACTATCCATATCAAATGAGATTTTGAGAACTGACTTGATTTATCTGCATCAAATGTGACTACCTGCATAGAGCTATGGGAGTCACGGTCTATGAAAACAATGAGTTGTTTTGCCTCTGTGCTATAGCTGATGCTTATTTGAATTAGCAGCAAGTCTGTCTGTCAATTAGTATTTTCCTTGCTGCATTCATATCTTTAAAAGAACCAACTCATTATAACATGTAAGTACTAGGTGGCCTTCATCATTTTAGAGAAGCTGTGACACCCGGCAGCCTGGGAGAGACCTTTGAGGAATATCAAACGATTGAACTTGGGTTCTCAATGATGATTTTCTGTGTTTTATACTATTATTTTTGACAGTATATATTCTGCCTTACTATGCTGTTACAAAAACCAAATGATGCAATAACATATGCAAGTCTAGTCTCTCCACCTTACGCCTCATGTCTTTGACTATCTTTGCATGCGATAGCTTACATTTCTTCACCCCTAATACGTGCTCCATTAAAGAATGTTATTTAACGTGTGCACTGGTGCTGGTGGTATACAACATCAAATGGACAGTGTGCTGTCCTTTTGAAATATACATATATGTCTGTGTTAGGTCTCAACTCAAAGTGTCCGTTGAGTGTTGTCCGTCTGCTTTTTGAATCTGCAATATCAAGTGCCTCAGTGCGGCTGTGTATCAAGTTGTGTTGCTACTTAATCAGGCACTTTGTGCAAACGTACATATGTGAACAAGGTAAGGATATACTGAATCTCTGTGTTGCTGGAGGATTTTC
The DNA here is from genome assembly GCF_900634415.1 of Cottoperca gobio. Classification (NCBI taxonomy): domain Eukaryota; kingdom Metazoa; phylum Chordata; class Actinopteri; order Perciformes; family Bovichtidae; genus Cottoperca; species Cottoperca gobio. Next base: position 12,658,272 of record NC_041361.1, read on the forward strand.
AAAATATGACTGAAATAAAATGACATGCTCCAAGTGCAGTTATTTGTCATATATGGGTGGTATTTGTTTTTCACTGCCAATAAACCAGCTTAGGGACAGAATCGGATCTCATTAGGCCCGACACGATAACTACTTTTGTTGGATGATATATTGTCCCGGAACAATTTCGATAAATTATATTTTTGTCATTTATAAGACCATTTTATGCTATTTATATAATGCTAATATTATAATACAATACACCCTTTTTAAGAGCAATTAACTTCTACTTAAGAATATTCAAATATCCTTTATAAATAAAACTTAAATAAATTAAGACATTAAGCCTGTGCGATGTCTGCACTGCGCCCAAGTCTTACGATGGTCATCTGTCATCATGTTGGCTTAAATGTTAGACATTCTTATGTAACCGAACACCCATGTAAACGCAACAAGCAATATCAAGGTCATGTTAATATATTGTAACATAAGTCATACTGTAATTATCATGGCAGGCCTACACTGCATGTGTGCGCTACACAGCAGTGACTATGTGGGACACTACAGCGCCGCAGGTCACGTTGTAAATGCTTGAATTATTACAGTGTGTAGTTCTATTTTTAAAACATTACATTTTAAGCTGCTACCTGTTATCTACAGACGTTTATTCATATCATTTGTAAAGGGATTTATTATTAGCCGTTTCTCATTACTGTAATCATCTAATGCTACATCATGACAATGTCCCACTTATATTTGCAACATGGTGGGGGATGGAAGTTTGATTCGTTGGCGGTTACCTCATCCATTCACATCACGTTAGGCATTAAATGTTGCCTTTGCCATCTTTCAACTTTAATTTGAGAATTTAAATATTCATGTTTTGAAACCGCTTCAAATACTGTATTCACATGGCACGTTAGGGTACACAATGTGGTGCAATAGCAGCTTCATGCAGATGACTACATTCAGTAAAACTTGCATTTTGGATTTCTGATTGTTGTTTTTTAAATGGAGAGAACTCGGCCTTTAGCTTGTTGGTAGGCTTTCAGCAGGGAGGAGGGTAATGACAAATGAAAAGGCTGCATTGTCTTCCCAGAAGACACTGAACAAACAGGATGAGGTCATCGGGACCACGGCCTGTCCTGCTCTGATGATGATGGCGCCCCTCATTGGATTACAGTTGACTCAGCTTCTACCAGCACCTCTCCTCTTCCATCCCAGCTAGTCCTCTCAGACTATAACACAATATTTTATTGTTTCCTTTCCAGTATACTCATTTCAGATCATTCATTGCATTGGCTCAAGATATTTTTATTGTATATAGAAAGTAATATAAGAACTTCTTGTACTTTTATTTCCAGTTTTTTGAGTGTCATGTTTCCTTATGGACCGTAGACGTGAGATTATTTATTGTGTAATATATTTTATCCTCACATATTTTTAAGTTTCAATGCTAGTGTTTTGCAAACAGTACATGCCCAAAACGGGTCTGGAAATGTCCAGTATAAGGAAAAAAACAATCCAAAATGAATCTCACTACACTTTTGATGTAATCGTAAACCCATTTTCATACACACCCAGCTGCATGTGTCCATGTATCATTTGGACCGGTAACCACAGTGTTCAGTACTTGTCTTTAATATAGAGATAAAACTCTGGTAGTATGGACTTTCAAAGTGGAGACTGTGCAGTAATCCCAACATAATGCTGTGTACTTTGGGTTGAAATGTGGTGCAGATGGCGGGTTAAGTTCACCGGTTGCTGCGGCTGATGAAGAATTGTCCATGTTCTCTTTCTTCGTCCCTGTATGTTGGTGTCCAGGTGTACGAGAGCAAATTGCAGGAACTTCAGAAACAGGTGGAGACTATTTCTCTGGTAGCCGAGACACCTGATGAAGAAGAGTTGGATGACGAGGAGGAAGAGGAAGGTGTGTACTGTACATTTTCAGTCCAGCAGATATTTCTTTAATTACATGTAGGCCAAAAAAAAAAATACATAAATGCACCGTATGTTTTCTTTCACATTTCTATTCAGAGCCTAAACTTCCGGGATGTGCGTATAGTATTTCCAGTTTTATAATCCGAAGAATGTAATATCAATTTAATTCAGATTAATTAAAATGTGTTAATAATGCCAAACTAATTACTCATTCAAGGTATTAAGTCCATAAGTAAAATATCATACTACTAATAATACAAAACACATTTTACTTTGACGTCTTAAGGACCATACTTATAGTTGTTCATGTTTTAGCCCATAAACTACAAATTGCCTATGAATTACTGGCCACAATGTTCCAAAGCAAGCAGTCAATATAAATGTTTCCCAACTTACAAAGCAGCACAAAACATGTGACTGAAGAAAGATAAATAAGCTTTTTGTCTGTCGGACTTGATTGATATAGTCAGAATAAACAAACAAAAAGATTGATTTCATCACACCGTTAACAACATCATGATCAACTAAGCATGTAGAGACATCTCATTCATCAAGGTAATACAATCTTTAGCTATAAACAATTCCCTGGAAGATATGTGTTAATCAAGTTGAGAGGAATAACATTCAATGTTTTTGAATTTTGGTGATGGAGCTAAACCTTTCTTTGCATTTGGATGACGGACTGTGGTTTATACAAGAAACAACAAAATGTCCATATTTCCTTCCGGTTCGTCTTCTGGGTTTTTTCTAAATCAATGCTTGTGAATGTAATGCTTTTCTGCAGCCAACTGTAAATTCTGATTTTGGAGGTCCCTGAACACATCATAAAGGAAACGTTATCACAGTCACTGCTTGCAGGAAATATTGACTTAAAATAAAGATGAAACATATTCCACATGACTGATTATGTTGAATTGCAGGCAGTAATGTAAAAGTACACTGGGCTAAAACAAGTCAAACCACTGGTATGGTCCTCTTTGTTTAGCTTTATGTATGAGTTTTTTAATGTTCTGTGTCTCCCTGCAGTGCCATGGACTCAACACGAGTTTGAGTTGGCTCAGTGGGCTTTCAGGAAGTGGAGGTACCATCAGTTCACCTCCCTCCGTGACCAGCTGTGGGGAAACGCCGTCTACCTGAAGGAGGCCAACGCCATTAGTGTGGAGCTGAAGAAAAAAGTAAGCAAAAATGATATTTCAGTTTAGTTCAATAATCATTCCAGGCAGGTTTTCTAGCTTTGACCGTAAAGTAAAAATGATGATAAAGCTGAATGAAACGTGTGTAAAAGATGATGGAAATGATTGATTCTAAGTGTCGTTCTCCTCCAATACCGGGCTCTGCTGGCTGCCACATCTACAGAGGGGAGAGCGTGACGCCATGATGTCATGATTGACTAAGATTTATATTCAGCCCAGTGTGACGCTAGTTTTTATGTCAGGCTTAAGGCATTTTTATTTATAGAGCATAGTTCAGACACAAAGCAATTAATTTGAAGTGCTTTACAGGGGCAAAGAAAAAAGATTTTAAGAAAACATTAAATAAGCGATTAAAAGGCAAATAAATAATTACAGGTTAAAAATTGTTTTATTAGACAGCCACAGTAAACTAATGTTTCCAGCTGTGATTTAAATGAGCTGACAGTGGGGCGTCCCGGTAGCTCAACCGGTAGCACAGGCGTCCCATATACAAAGGCTGAGTCCTTGCCACAGCGGCAAGGGGCAAGGGGAACGACATTTGCTGTATGTCGTTCCCCTTCTCTCTCTCCCCATTTCACAATCTGCACTTCACTATCATAAAGGCATGAAAATCCCAAAAATATAACTTAAAATAAAATAAAAAAGAGCTGACGGTCTCAGTGGACCTCAGGTATTCAAGAAGCTTGTTTAACTGGACACTGAACTTAAAACATCATGTGTGTTTGTGGCCATCTTTCACAGCACCCAGAGCGGGGTGTTGACTTATTACCTCTGCGATGGTCCACCTTCCCCGTCAGGAGTGTGTGATTTATATTCTAGGCAGTTCTAGGCGCTACATGATTGATAATGGAGATGGGTCGTCTGTCACAAAGAGTTTTATTTATCTTTGGGTTTCTTTCTGTCTGTAATTTATATCCGGTGTTGTTAATTGGTTTAGCATGTTGCCCCCAAGAGGATGCTGGGAAGACAAAGACTACAAAATGGAGGGTGGTATGGATTTGTTTGACCTTTCCATCTTGGTATATCTGCAGTTAAATAGAAAAGACAGTGAGCCCCGCATGTCTCCTGAGTCTTTTTAATTGACAGAACATCATGAAGGTTCAGAGCGTTGAGTCTCACGCTTGTCTTTTGTTCTGTTTTTCACTTCTCCCATTCTTCAGGTCCAGTTTCAGTTTGTCTTGCTCACAGACACTCTCTACTCTCCGCTGCCCCCTGAGCTTGTTTCGCCAGAGCCGGAGAAAGACCGTGACTCCAGGCCTTTCCCCCGCACCGTGGTGGCCGTGGAAGTTCAGGACCTGAAGAATGGAGCCACACACTACTGGTCCCTTGATAAACTCAAGTAATGCCCATACCTTACCCTAAACTACAACTGGTTTTGGTTAGATATGTTTAAAATGTAAATACGTAGCCACTGCAACATGTCCTCCATTATGCCCATTCAGTGTTAGAAATCATCGACCTCTATCGTCTGCTTTTGCTCAAATGTTGCTCAGATCTCAGTTTTCTCTATCGGCCTGTTGTCAGATCATTTCTCACGACTTCAGTACCAGAAAGAAATAGTACAACAAAAAATTAAATACAATGAATTATGAGACTGACGTCTGTTCATCTCCCTCCTTCCACTAAGTGAGCCGTATATTCTCTTTCTGCTTCTCATTAATGTTAAGTGCACTCTGTCGTCATTTGCAGGCAGAGGCTGGAGCAGATGAGAGAGATGTATGACCGTGCTGGAGAAATGGCTTCTACAAACCAAGAGGACGGCGAAGGCTCTCTGACAGGAAATGATCCCTTCTATGACCGCTTCCATTGGTTTAAACTCGTGGGGAGGTATGTAACGCAACTACAGGGAAAATACATCCAATACTGCCTATCGTACTGTACTCCATCACCAAACATCTGTTTGAACTGTTTGTCGTGCTGGTCGTTTCATGTTTGAGTTATAAGTAACAGGTTTAGTTTTTGTGGCGTAACTCAATCAGCTTTTGTGATCCATTTATTTAAAATGGGTCTATGCTTTTACTTCCATCCCCTTTTTCATTTTCATGGTCAAATTCTGTTTCCCAGATTACATTTCTGTCATTAGAGTCATGTGTGTCAGAGAGATCACATGCTTTTGCATCATGTATGTCTGGTGTTATTGTTTTGCTCATTATAAATCTTTCATTGTATTCTTTTATTTATTTATTTTTGTCGTGTATAATTTGATGTTGCATTTGTGATTTTATTTGGTGTTGTGGATTTCATGTAACTTATCAATATTCCTTTGTGTATTTATTCATTTTATTTGACATCAGATTTTGATTTGTTTTGATGTTTTAAATCATAAATGATGTCATTTTCATTTACCTGTTGTATCATGCGTGTTGCCATTCTCATGTTGGTGTCCCTTCCAGTTCATACGAAAGCTTGTTAACCACAAAGTGTACTTGGATATCGTGGCAATTTGTGTCATTTTGTATTTTATCCTCTTTCAACCTCCATATCTTAGAAGATTTATGTGTTTATCCTTTTGAAGTGGCATTTCATTTTGGTAAGAAATAATCACGTTTCTATATAAACATCTTCTTGTCACACCTGCTCTTCATTAAATGAATCATTCTGTTGTATTTGCAATAGAAAAGTGGTAATATTAGTGTTAGTACCACTTGGTAGAAAGATATAAGCAGTGAATGTACGGTTACTGTTGGTGGTTAATAACGTTTGCAATTCAAATTATACAAAAACATATTTCTTTATGTTAGGACATGGTTTTATGTTATTTGTTTGTAAACAACATACGTTAGTGATAAAAAATGCCAAAGTGAAATGTCACATCTAAGCTTTATTTGACGAAGTGGCCTGTTTAACTCTTCTATTACTCTATCGTTATCTTTCCTTGGTTCTTGCCACTGTTCCCAAACTACCAATCCGCTCAGCTCCCCCATCTTCCACGGTTGTGTTAATGAGCGGCTGGCCGACCGCACGCCCTCTCCTACCTTCTCCACCACTGACTCGGAGATCACAGAGCTGGCGGACGAGCGCCAGAGCGAGATGTCTGACTTGATTGACGATGAGGCTTTTGTGGACGACACCAGCTCAGATGCCGGCACCGAAGAGGGCTCGGACATCTTCAGCGACGGCCAGGATCCCTTCTATGACCGCTCCCCCTGGTTCATCCTGGTGGGAAGGTTGGTGACTGGCAGTGGCATTCCCACGTCCTCCACACACAGGCTGGGACAGGAGTGTGGGCGGATGATGGCTTGGTTTAGTGTAGTTCGTTGTTAATTACACAGATGTAGAGTGAAGTGAAACAAGGGGGGGGGGGGGGGACATGAAGATTTAATAGTGCAGGTAAGAAATAATGATCATTTGTATATCAATCACTCACACCTGTGTACCTTGAATTCTTGGAAGAAAACCTTTGTACCTCCATGGTGAACGAAGAATCAAGAAACAGAAAATTCTTGATTAATTTAAGTAAATGGGGGGGGCGCGCTTAACAACAGCAAAACATCCGTTTACATACTCTCACACAACTCGAGCAGTTCATTCCAAGTCTCATTTATCAGTCGTATGATCACTACTTCCCAAAGACGTGCATTTTCTCTAAAACCGTACTATAGTAAACACTTCTGCAGAAACAGTCTCACACTTGCATCTGTCCGTGCGATATGTTTATGCAGAAGTACATTTGGTAAGTAGCGTGAATACGACTGGATAAATGAGACTTGGATTATACTGTGCGGGTTGTGTGACCCCCCCCCCCCCCATTTACCGGTACTTAAATTAATTAAGAATAGTCTGTTTTTTGATTCTCCGTCTCTGTGGAGTCGTGTGACAAACAGTTCACGACTTCAAGGTAACACTGGGTGAATTATTGATTGAGAATTATTACTTTAACATTTTCTAAAACAGGTTTTATGGATAAATTCATGTTAAATTGTTGAAATATGGACAGACTGATGTTGCACCACACAACAGTTCATTAGATGTTTAAGATACGAGATATCTTATGTATTTTAGTAGCTGACAAATCCGAATATTAAAAAATGTGAGCGAATACTATGGGAGCATATCCCTTATTAATTATCAGTAAATCCCTCCTTGGTGAAAGAATAATTTCAGAATCAGATCATGTATTCATAGCAGCTTTGCAGACCCGTTTTGAATTTAACATGATTAGTCATGCTTCTGTGCTCGCAGGCCTGCTTTGTGTGACTTGCTTTTAATTTAGACTCTGTAACCAAAAATTGAAAAGCCACCATCCTTTTCCCTCCACCTCCTCCCAGCGTGATGTCTCATCCCCCGCCACCATCACAGCGCTGACTGTATTAACTCCCATCTGTGTATTTGCTGTGTCTAAGTTGATTAGCTGTCTGTCATTTTATTTAATTTTTAATCTTTGTTTGATTTATTTTATGTATTTATTATATGTATTACATTTCATAAATATGTTTGTTTTTATAACCTTGTTTGTTTTAACTTTGCTCTTGGAATGTATTGTAGATCATATTAACTCACTGCTGGTAGTAATCATCATGCTTATTTGTGTTCGTTTTAATTCATTGTCAAGAAGAAATAATGTGCTGCAGCAACATTTGAAATCACAGCACACGTTGTACCCGAGGCTGTTGCGTCAGCGCCGCACACGTCATGGCTGAGTAATAAACAGCGTGTGTCAATCTTAGTTCCAGTGCAGGCTACAAGCCGGCCAGACTCTGCAACGGCCGTAGCCCAGCTACCTCGTCACTGTGACTTCAGAGTTTTTACAGATTGATATCTCTCCTCCGCCTTGGCCTTGAGTCTCCCAGCAGAGGGAGAGGAGGAGGGAGGGGCCACAGAGAAAGAGTAGGTCACCAGGGGTGCAGCAAAACAAATCGAGCCATACAAAACAAAACGTCAGTGTGTGTTTGAGTTAGAGACCAACATCGCAATAATAGGACACAATAAACAACTGCTTTACAACCTTTACTGCTGCATCCCAGGCGATCTGTCATCACCCCGTCACGCAGTTCGAGAGTGAAGTGGACGGTTTAAACTGCTGCAGCTTTCAGTGCACTGGAGCGATTATATATTTATGTTTTCTTCTTTGTTTTGATTTGGCTCATTCCTTAACATAATTGTCTGTATGTTATTAATATATGCTATATGTGTTCATTATGATCTTTGAATCATTGGAAAGACATATTTGTCAGTAGATGATGTCGAGCTATCAGAAATCTGTCACTACTCAGATATGTTTCAATGAGTGGATATCTCATTTGTTTTTAGCCTGATTAAAAGTAACAGCAGTTATATAACTCAAAACCATAGACTATCATAAATACAATTGTAATGTTCTCTGGATCCAAACACTGCAATGTTTCCACACTGCACCAGAATTTCAACTGTCTCTCTCCTCCTCTTTACTCTCAGAGCTTTCGTGTACCTGAGCAACCTGCTGTACCCTGTGCCGCTGGTGCACCGTGTTGCCATAGTAACAGAGAAGGGCGAGGTGCGTGGTTTCCTGCGTGTGGGGGTCCAGGCTATAGCTGGTGAGTAATTAATGGGCTTCTCTAATGAGCACGACTGTTAGGATCTTCATGCGCATGCTTTGTGCTGCTAATCGCTCATTCAAGACACTTTATTGTAGGAACATTTGGAATGGGCTACATAAAAAACATTCCACATATACCTAAAAAAGACGAGAGTAAATCAGCTACTGGATGAAGAAACGTATCTAAGAACATAATAATGAAAACATACACTGATGCTAAATACATCTGTGTGGTTATATCCTTGTGAAGCCGGCTGTAATATGGTGTATTGGTTTTAAACGTGCATTATTGCCACTTAGTGTTTATGATTATGTAACGTGTAATGGTTCCAACTTCTATTTTGATATCAGTGTGAAATTTCTTTTTGAAAAAACTACCGATCTGACAGCAAAGGGAAGATTCCCTTAGTTTCTCTGTGTATTCCTCTTTAAAGTGCGTTGCCGCTTTGAGTCAGCCATGTCTGCGATAGATCCTGATAGAAGTGTGCTTTGTGTCTTTGTAGCTGACGAGGAGGCCCCAGACTACGGGTCAGGAGTTAGACAGTCAGGAACCGCCAAGATTTCCTTTGATGACGAGTACTTCAAAAAGGTAAGCCCCGAGTCAGATGAAGGAAGTTTTAAACTTGAAGACACTTTTTTCTCTGTGTGAGAGAGTGGGTGTTAAAACGTGAAGTCTGGAGAGGAAGTGGTTTTTCGTTGGAGTGTTACACTGTTTGATCACTTCCTATTTATATCCTTAAAAGATATATACATTAAGAAATAACAAATGTTTAACCTTAATCCTGATATATTAATATAGAAATGCATTCACACAGGTTTGTTTATTCCTTCTCTCGCTACCAGCCAGTGTTGGAAAGTAATTAAGTACCGGTACATTTAGTCAAGTACTGTACTTGAGTACAAATATGAGTACTACTTTACTTCCACTTTCTGCTACTTTTACTTTTACTTCACTACACTGTTGTACCTTTTACTCCACTACATTTATTTAATACTTGCTTTGCAGATTCAGATTAATCGAAAATATAATTTAAAGAATTGATTTGTTATTATGGATAATAAAATAACGTATTATTCTGAAATGTTCCACTCTGTATGAGTACTTTTACTTTTTGTACTTGAACTATATTTCAATGCTAATACTTTTTGTTCTTTTACTCTGTTACAAGTAAAAGTCCTGCATTAAAAATCTTTAACTGAGTATTTGTACACTGTGGTATTGCTACTTATTGATCCGAGTACCACCACTACTACCCGCTATATACTAATGTCTTCCTCCTCCTCTCCTTTTTGTCCAATCAGAATGACTTTACCTCCACGGTTATGACCCGCTCCGGCCTGTCCCTGGAAGAGCTGCGCATTGTGGAGGGTCAGGGCCAGAGTTCAGAGGTCACCACACCCTCAGAGGAGCTCAACAGAATCAATGACATGGGTAAGGCTCACAGACCTTCACCTCTCCACTCGTAAATGTCGACCTCTCGGCCCGCTGGGAAACACACTTGGCAGATGGTCCTGTTGAATGCAAAGGAGCACCGAGAATGTTTAGTCATGGAAATGAGACCCCTGCAGCTTTTCTTACTTTGTGAAGGAATGTCTCTACAAATCAAAAGCCTGATAATGTGCGGAAGCCAGTCTGATTTGTATTGTGCAGAGTTTAGGATTCATATGCAGATTACAAAACACAGGTGCAGCTGCATTTTCAATAAATCACAGCTGATGTCCTCCTCTAACTTTCTCCTGTGGCTTTCTTCAGACCTCAAGCTGAGTAACATCGCTGACCCCAAGCTGAGCTGTGGTGACGGTCTGGACGGCCAGCTGGAGGTGGGCAGCATCTTTACCTTCCGTGTTACTGTGCTCCAGGCCAGCAGTGTCCCACCGGAGTACGCAGACATCTTCTGCCAATTCAAGTGAGTTCACACTCCTCAACAAGATTTTGTGGAAACTACAAGTTAATATCAAAGCCAAAACAGCTTTACTGAGGGAGACCTTTAAAACTGCTTTATCTTTAAAGATAATTCAGAATCCTAAACGTTGATGACATTAAAATGTCTTTTGTATCATAAGGAAACACCCTCATCTTGTTAACAAATAAGAATTAAAAACTGACACACTTACCTTTTTCTCCTTAGTTTCCTGCATCGTCATGACGAGGCTTTTTCCACTGAGCCTCTGAAGAACACCGGCAAAGGAGCTCCTCTGGGCTTTTACCACGTCCAGAACGTGAGCACACACACACACACACACACACACACACACACACACACACACACACACACACACACACACACACACACACACACACACACACACACTATAGTTTAACAAATCTATGTTAATTAATTTTGACAACCCCTTTTTTCTTTTCACCGCAGGTTTCAGTTGAGGTCACAGAGTCCTTCATTGAGTACATCAAGACTAAGCCCATCGTGTTTGAAGTGTTCGGCCACTACCAGCAGCACCCGCTGCATCTTCATGGCCAGGAACTGATCAGGTTCGTGCGGTTAATAAAGACATTCTTCTGTAGAGACACTGTATTGGGGAAAATTATTTAAAATGTTGCTTTTGGGAATAAAGTGGAACCTTCAGGATATGTAGTTATATTTGAACGTCATTCTCAAAATCCATTAAACAAATCCATCCTTTATGCCCTAATACTCTTTCGTAACATTTGGTACACCAGATATATTTAGTTAAAGTTTTACAATTGCTTTCTGTATTTTATATTAATTGTACATTTATTTTAACAGTCCTCCAACACAGTCAAGGAAGTACTACCCTATTCCCATGCCTCTGTCTCGACCAGGTAAGGATTTTAATGTCATCACATACTGTAACAGCAATATGTTCTGCACCTGTCACCCTCATTTCAGCATGTTTCTTCTGTTCATTATGGTTATGTCAGTGTGCCTCATAATTCCTTCCACTTTTCTTTCATTTCTCGCTTCCTTTGGATATTTTTGTCTCTTATTTAATCACTCCCGCACCATCCTTAATCTTCTTACCCAACTCCGTCCTCCCTCTTCAAAATCTCCTTTTTCACACGTCCCCTCCAATCTTCCTCACCATTCGTACAATATCACACACTAAAACCCAAGACCATACCCGTAAGATAGAGTTAGTCCGATACCTGATGAGTGGCTACGTGAATGTGAAAGTGCTGGACACGCTGTCCGAGCACGCCAACGCCCTGGCCTCCACTGCCGTGGCCAGTCTGGAAGGATGAGGCTGACCAGCTCTCTCACTTCATCTTCCTCCCAGTGCTCAATGACCCTGTGCTTATTGTGCCCAGGCACCATGGTTGGTACAGCGGACACTGTAGTTGCTGAGGCATTAGATGCACCTGTGTTGTGGTGATTAGACTAGTGCTGTGCTTTGCTAATGTGGTGCTCTGTGGCTGCAGGCAGGAGCTCCACAAAAGCTCTGCAATGGGGATGCGTGCTCTGCTGCACCTTGCTGCTGCAGCTCTATTTAGGTCCAGTCAGCTCAGTCCATCTCTCCCCTGTCGCCTAAAGAGCTGACACCTTCAGCTGCATAATAAAACGAGTATTTATCATAATCATAAAGGATCACTGACATGGCATTCACAGCGTAAATCAAAATCCAGAGGCTTAAGCCTTTATATGTTCAGCGGCAGTCCAATTACGGTAGTTTTCATGTGGAATATTGTTCATTTCAACCATATTCAACAGAAATGATTGTAGCTGTGGGCCTCAGAGATTAGCCCGTTTCAACAGGAACATAATCCTGACGTGTCAGACAGCAGGGTGTGGTGTAATCTGTGATTTAGCGCCTCCATAGCATCTCAGTTTGTGCAACTGTTGAGTTTGAATATGATATGTTAAATTGCCTGTTCTCTGTTGCTAGCTTATTTCTGTAATAATTGATTAATGATTAACACGCCCTTTAAATATTGGTGTTACAGTATATGTGTAGGCTGATGTCTCAGGGTCACCAGTCTAATTTATACAGTTAATATCTATCACTTGTTTTTTTATTCATCCCTTCTAAAATTGTGTTTTGTGTGTCAGTTCCAGCCACCAAGTTGAACACCATCACCAAGTCCAACCTGGGTCAGTGCGTCAGCAAGTACGACCTGCTGGTCTGGTTTGAGATCAGCGAGCTGGAGCCCACCGGAGAGTGAGTGTCTAAACATTCGTCTTATATTCACATACAGAAGAAGATAAAAATGTATCAAATACTTTATGTTCTTTATGTGGCATTTTAAAAAGACATGATGTGAGTGCAAAGTGAATCTCAGTATTTAAAGTGTCCAGGCTGAGTATGACCTCCCTCCACAGGTACATCCCAGCTGTAGTGGATCACAGCGGAGGACTGCCCTGCAACGGGACCTACCTGCTGCACCAGGTGCTGGAGATCTACACAATTCCCACATTAGTCATTTTATACAGTCAATTGCATTGCATGCAGTGTTAGTGTACAAAATCAAAGGGAACGTCCTATTTTCTTTCTTGTAAATAACATGTCTTCGTCACAAGAAACATTATAAGCTTAATTTATTTCTAGCAGGTGTCTGTAATGATCCTAAGCTCCTGTCATGTGTGCTGCAGGGGATCCAGCGGAGGATCACGGTGACTCTCATCCATGAGAAGGGAAGCGAGCTCCACTGGAAGGACGTTCGCGAGCTGGTCGTGGGTGAGCAGTCTTCCTTCGGGAATTACTAGTTCTATCTTTCTACAGCCACCAGAGACGCACACCGGTGCTGTTTCACAGTAGAAGAGGAGAGGACAGGATGTTGCTACATGATCGTTTCTTCATTCACACAGCAGGAGTCAGTGACGATATGGTTCAACACCTTTTATTGTCTCGAAGGAAGCTTAGTTTGTGAGGCAGCACTACAAATATTTCCTCAGTCATAGTCCGGGGACTTGTGTATGTTTCGCCTCAGGCCGCCTCTTTCTTTAAGTAGTTTATACTGTAGCTGTCGCTGATCGACGAAATAATTACATTTCACATTTTACAGTCTGACATGCTGACATTTTTATCCAGAGAGGCCCATGAGTAAGCAGCCATGTGTGTCTTGCTGCTGGACACGGTGACAATATGCCTGGTAATTGACTAACTGGCTGTTAATCCATTTGTGCTCGCAACTGTAAAATGATCATTTCTTTTGATGGAAGTGTTCCCTGGGCTTTCCTAAGCACAAATCTAAAGAAATGGCTCAGAAACGACGAGGAACACGTATAGGATCAAGTATATATTTCATATGGAAGACATTCAATAATTATGTTTTTCCTAATTTTTCCAAAATTTGGATTTAGTCTTTTGATAATAGGATTATTCATGTGATCGAAAAAGTCCAAAATTATACCGATAGATACTTACCCAGAGTGTGTCCGCACCAGATCTGTGGCTGAGTTCCATGTATGATCCCTGACCAGATGTTGATGATTGTGCTGCTCTGCATCCCACCAGGTCGTATCAGGAGCAAGACTGAAGTGGACGATAGCGCTGCTGATGCGGTCCTGTCCCTCAACATCATCTCTGCCAAGAACATCAAGTCGTCCCACAACTCCAACAGGTAGCTCAAATGTCCTCCAGCTGTACTTAGTAAAAAGTCAGTGGACTTAACTTTTTAAGGTTTGAATCACTCAAAGTATTGGTGTTCCTGTAAGTGAAGGATTTTTTGCTGAGATTCTGATTGTTTTCTGTACTTTTTAGTTCAAGCCGAACCTGAAACACATTTTCTTTCTTTTTATACAGAAAACGTGAACTCAGTTCTTTTGTCGTTTTCCATTATTGCCACATGTTGTTGATTTTCTTTTTCTTACAAACAGTTAAGAAACAGTATCAGGCAACATCTGTGTATGTGTCCTTGTATTTGCAGAAGGCTCGGTGGAGTCATTGCATGACCATTTCCATTTTCACTGCTGTTGATTTGCTCCATTGTCTCTGTTTGCCTGACTCTCTTTTTGTCTGTGCGCTCTCTCTTTCCTCCTGCTGCGGCTGGACTCTTGATTGTGCTCAGGCTTTCTATTGATAAGGATATTGATAGGTACCAGTGACCAGAGAACATAAGGCTCCTTCTCTGAAAGACCTTTATGCTTCTCTTTAGTCCTATAGATTCGTAGAAATAAGTTCTCCACAGTTTGTGTATTTTTTGGCGTGTTGCATTAAGTCTGCCTTTATTTCAATCAATATATAGAATCTGGAAGAAAATTCTAAATGATTTATGGACAAGTAAAGGCAAGCTTACATGCAAATGCAAATCCCTTTTTTGTATTAGTTTGTGTAATGGTATGTTGGTCTTCTGTGGCACCCAGATTCCAAATGAATGCTTTCCTCTCAGCTGTTAATCACTGTGTGAGTCATAGCTCAATAACAACCAAGGCCATTGAGGCACTAACATGGCTCTCAGTGCGTGGGTAAGAGCGCCCCCTGCTGCCAAAGACGGGAACAGTGTAACCCCTGAAGCAGCCTCACAAACGGTCATTTCTATTAAACAATGTCCTGTAAAATTCCAGGCACAAATTATTGTATTCCTTTTGGTTCATACAGCTGTAAAGGAGTCTGATTGTCTTTACATTGATGCTGTGAGGTATAATATTTGTATCATAGCTTAATCATAACATGCAGGAGATTTAAACCTTATATTCTGCTGGGTTTTTCACAACTCACACACACACGGCTCGCTGCACTCGCCACATTTCTAACACTGATCGTGTTTTGTCTATTGTCAAGCTCTCACCTCGCTGTGCTTCCTCACATCTTGTTGTGACTAAGTATACGTGTGAGGGTCACTGCAGAGTGTTCACTGTCACAGTTCTCACCACGTCAATTATCTGACTCTATGTTGTTATTACCAAAATTACACTTGTTGGTTTCCTTGTAGTTAAATCACTGCTGCTGTTTCCACACAGATCCTACACACTCTTACTTTTAACAGAGCACTGACTAGGACTTTATAGAAGATAACACTGTGTAAGTGCATGTCTTTATCATTTTGTTGATGAGTGAAGATGTTTTGGTTTTCCCCTTCAGGACTTTCTACCGCTTCGAGGCAGTGTGGGACAGCTCCCTTCACAACTCCCTTCTGCTGAACCGAGTCACTCCTTATGGAGAGAAGATCTACATGACCCTGTCTGCATATCTGGAGGTCATTGCTCTACTGTGTTGTACCTTTTTTGCATTGAGCTCTATGTCAACATATCTAACACACTCTCTGTGTCTCCTGTTCACAGCTGGACCATTGCATCCAGCCTGCTATTATTACCAAAGACATCTGCATGGTCTTCTACTCTCGAGACGCTAAGATCTCCCCTCCCCGTTCCCTCAGGAACCTCTTCGGGAGTGGATACTCCAAAAGCCCCGACTGGTAAGACTTCAGACTGCCATATTAGGACAGTGGAATCATGTTTTATTATAAAAATGACATCTAGGGCGTTACCGAAAGTAGTTTTTTTGCAGCAAAGGGAGGCAGTGAAAATGTTATTTTTGAAAAGTTAAACACCAACAAATATAGATACAGAATATTTTGTTAGATGAAAACATTTACAGCTATCTATTTTCAATACATTTGGACTTTTAGAGTATAGAATAGAATAATAATAGACTCTTCTCTACTTCATTACAGCAATCGCGTCACTGGCATCTACGAGCTGAGCTTGTGCAAGATGTCTGACACTGGAAGCCCAGGTGAGCACTTTACATCCAGAAACATTTTAAGGCAGGCTGCCGGTTTATCACCATTCCTCTGAGAGCGTGTCCTAATAAGTGCTTTTATCCTGATCAGGGATGCAGCGGAGGAGGAGGAAGATCCTGGACACGTCGGTGGCTTATGTGCGTGGAGAGGAGAACCTGGCCGGCTGGAGGCCCAGAGGAGACAGCCTGATCCTGGAGCACCAATGGGAGCTCGAGAAAATGGAGCAGCTGCATGAGGTGAGTCCTTGTCTCCCTGCGGTGTCCCTGTCTAATATCCCACTGAGAGAAAAATACAAGCTTTACCCTTACAAAGTATCTTCCCTATGATTGAGACCTGTCCCTAACCCCGCCCCTCTCATTCGTCCAGGTGGAGAAGACCCGTCACCTGCTCCTGCTGAGGGAGAAGCTGGGAGACGATGCTCCAGTGGGAACAGCTCCCACCACCAAGTCCCTGAGCGAGTTGCTGTCCCCCAGCATGAGTACAGGCAGCCTCTCCACCTTCCACCTCCATCTCCTCGCAGATCTCCAGCACCACCTTTGAAAGCGCCATCACGCCCAGCGAGAGCAGCGGCTACGACTCGGCCGACATCGAGAGCCTGGTGGATCGTGAGAAGGAGCTGGCTACCAAGGTGAGAGCGACTTCAGTCTTTTGGGATCCCTGACTGTGATGCTTTGCTGGGAATATTTATCAGCTGGCAGCCGTTCCTGCATCTCCTCCTCTGCTAAAATCAGTCTCATCTTCTCTTGTAGTGCCTGCGCCTCCTGACACATACCTTCAACAGTGAATACAACCAAGTGGTGAACAGCATCAGTGACTGCAAGGTGAGTAACGATGGAAAGAAACATACTTACTTTAAAAGTAGTTTAAACGTGTACACGGTCTGGTTTAGCTTCATCTCAGTGCTCATAATCTGTAGAGATGTAGCAAATAAGCAAGTGGTCCTTAAATGAGCATCTAGTTTTTGTCACCTTATTACTGTAGTATCAACAGCGCACTCCAAATAATGATGATCAAATTCTAAGTCAACATTTATTTATTATTGTATTCATTCCTTTTAAACCTGGTATTTCTGCCCAGTTGCAAATAAAGATTAGGCTACACAGATTATGAGACTTAGATTCCAGTGGTGGCTGCGGAGGATTGTTTTAGACTTGTGCGATCTAAACTTTTCCAATAACTCCAGAGCGTCCAAAAGTCTAAATTCCCAACATGTTTTCATCTTCTTTCAAAAGCAACATTGTCACTGCGGTCAACAGCACCATAAATGACTTTTATTTATCTGACATAACAAACATTCAAAGCTTCATTCAAAATCCTCAATAGAAGCTTCAAATGTAAAAACAAAACAAAAAAGAAGTGTTTAAGAAATATATATATATATATATATATATATATATTTCCTGCTTCTTTTTCCCTCAGCTGTCTGACATCTCACCAATGGGACGTGACCCATCAGTGACGAGCTTCAGCAGCGCCACCCTCACCCCCTCCTCCACCTGCCCCTCTCTGTCCGACTCGCGCTGTGGTTCCATGGACCAGAAGTAAAACTTCTACTTTAATACTCAACACACAATTATTTTTTGTAGATTAAACGTATTGGCAGGCTGATGCTAACTTTGTGTGCTTTGTTTCTAAGGACCCCAGAGAACAGCTCCCGTGCCTCTAGTCCCTCCTGCTCGGACTATGAAAACTTCCCGATGGTTCCCACACTGGAAACCTCCTACCTGGCACGGGCTGGGAAGAACGAGTTCCTCAACTTGGTTCCTGATATTGAAGAAATGAGGCCAGGGTGAGTGACATGTTCTGCTTTTTACAGTGATGTCATTTTAAAAAGTCAATATGAGATGCATCTTGCAGCCCAAACAAAAATGGATAATCCTGTTTTCAGATCCAAGCAGAAGTTATGTGAATTGATTTCTGAACCCGAGTGTTTTACAGCTGAAAGTGAAGCCAATCTTCTCCCGCAGAAAAACAAGCAGAGCAGGTATATAACTGATTATTGTTATTCTTCTCCTTTTTAGATCGGTAGTTTCAAAGAAAGGTATCTTAAGCTTCATGGAGCCGCGCTCCAACTCGTGGGTGAAGCACTTTGTGGTTGTGCGCCGGCCCTACGTCTTCATCTACAACAGCGACAAGGACCCGGTGGAGCGGGGTGTCCTCAACCTCTCCACAGCACAGGTGGAATATAGTGAAGACCAGCAGGCCATGCTCAAGGTAGAGTCTAGTCGTCAAGCATATTCCTGCTTCTCGACATCTAATTTGCCAAAAGATGAAGAAAAGAAAGTGAGACTGATAAACCTGATGCAACATGTGCAGCATGACAAACGATTGATGTTTTCTTTTCAGACTCCCAACACGTTTGCCGTGTGCACAAAACATCGAGGAATCCTCCTGCAGGCCAACAACGAGAAGGACATGAACGACTGGTTGTACGCTTTTAACCCCCTGCTCGCAGGAACAATAAGGTACGCACACACACACACTTCTCTTACACTTCCCCCAACACGAAGGAACTCTTCATTCTTCAGAATCTGCATTGTCGTCTCGTCACAACATAAAATCTTGTTCCCACAGATCTAAGCTGGCGAGGAGGCGCAGCGGCCTAATGAAGAACTGAGTGGGTCGACCGGCACACAGAAAGACCACGGCTTCCGTTCTTTCTGGAAAGCCTTTTGAACATACCAAGTGTTAACACTTATTAATCATTGTGATTCTTGACAGTTTTCTCTTGTAAGTAGACTTGTGGCTTAAGTCTCCTTTCATGTGACTAAAAGTTTCAGTTCCAGAGAAATTTGCCTCCCCCTCACCCTCCCACAACCCTCTGCCAACTTAGCTTTCCTCCGCTCTATTTCTCTTCCCCTCCTCCTCCTCCGCTTTTTGTGTTTTTGTTTTTATGACAATGTTTGGGTCTAATTTTGTTCCGCTTCGTTGTCATTCCCTAACTCCCTAACTAGTAGCATGTTGTAATAGTCTACTTGTGTGTGCACGATTCTTCAGAAACGGTTCTTTCTGGCCACTAATTTTCAGTTTGCCAATCATCTGTAAAGAAATTGTCTCTATCAGTGTTATCTGTCTCCCGAGAAGAGTTTGATTTCTATAATTATTTTATAATATGCCCGCATGATAACTTGCAGCAGTCCTCAGGAGAAGACCAGGTTTGCTTACTCAAAATAAATGTAAACGAATCAGATAACCTACGATTGAAACCATGAAGGGAAAATATAGAAATCTCTCCAAGTGACGTATCAGTTCACGTTCTGCTACAGAAAGCTAGGCTACTTCAAGATCTATTGCTGCTAATGAATTCATAGGTTTTTCTTCTCTTCATGAGATGCATTAGGTCGCTGTCCTCCAGCTCCCCTCTGCCGTCTCCTGAACAACCTTTAGAAGCAAAATGTTAAGTCTGAAAAATGTGTATCAGCGAGACCTGAGGGCAGCGCTGGGTTCCCACTGTCATCCGTGTGATATTTAGATCCCACTCCTCAGTCTGTGCACATTCACCTACGCCAACCCCGATAGTGCCGTCAGCCAGCGATTACTTACAATCATGCATTTGTGTCAACATCCAAAATGTGTGAAGATTATTTCATATCTCAGCAGTGAAAACGTGATGATTGATTG